>NC_068439.1:15393063-15463063 GCF_023373465.1 Oncorhynchus keta
AAGAAATAGGGGGAGAGAGAGAGAGAGTAATAGGGAGAGAGAGAGAAAAAAAACGAGAGATAGAGAAAGATAGGGAGAGAGTGAAATAAATTAGGGAGAGAGAGAGAGTAATAGGGAGAGAGAGAGAAAAAAGCGAGAGAGAGAAAGATAGGGAGAGAGAAAGCGAGCCATGTTCCATTCCCAATAGGATCAACTGGAAAGTGCTCGAGAGACTAGTTATTATGTACTCTGCATTTCATCTCATTGATCTCATTGATGCCATTGATCTCGTTGATCTCATTGTGCTGAGAAGTGACTCTTTACCACAAACACACATCCCCACAAAATACACACAACATGCAGGCAAACACACACAGATGCAAACAGACACACACATACTGAGTGTACAAAACAGTTGGAACACTTCCCAATATTGACTTGCACCTAGAGCTGTTGCGGTGGCAGTATTACCGCCACACTAGCAGTCACAGTAATTCTGATGTTCTGATGCTGCTGCTGGTCATTAGTAGCCTACCAAACGTGCTAACTGCTGGGAACTCAGCACTCTATTGTCCCTCTGACATCAATGCAAATGTAATCGAAAATCTAATCAAACACTTCATGAGAGCCCATGAGCTCATGGTGCACAACATTTATTTAGGTTATGCAATTGCACGAGAAAACAGAGTGATGTGTATAAGGGCACAAGGCAAGACCCAGATGCTGACATGGAAGGCAGATGGTTTGAGTCTTTTGATATTTGTTAAACAATCCAAAAGGGGTAGTGAAGAGAATGGTCATGGACAGGCAAAAGGTCAAAACCAGTTCAGAATGGTCAGGCAGGCTGGTACGGAGTCCAGAAAACAGGCAAGGGTCAAAACCAGTTCAGAATGGTCAGGTAGGCGGGTACGGAGTCCAGAAAACAGGCAAGGGTCAAAACCAGTTCAGAATGGTCAGGCAGGCTGGTACGGAGTCCAGAAAACAGGCAAGGGTCAAAACCAGTTCAGAATGGTCAGGCAGGCGGGTACGGAGTCCAGAAAACAGGCAAGGGTCAAAACCAGTTCAGAATGGTCAGGTATGGTCAGAAAACAGGCAAGGGTCAAAACCAGTTCAGAATGGTCAGGCAGGCTGGTACGGAGTCCAGAAAACAGGCAAGGGTCAAAACCAGTTCAGAATGGTCAGGCAGGCGGGTACGGAGTCCAGAAAACAGGCAAAGGTCAAAACCAGTTCAGAATGGTCAGGCAGGCGGGTACGGAGTCCAGAAAACAGGCAAAGGTCAAAACCAGTTCAGAATGGTCAGGCAGGCATGTACGGAGTCCAGAAAACAGGCAAAGGTCAAAACCAGTTCAGAATGGTCAGGCAGGCATGTACGGAGTCCAGAAAACAGGCAAAAGGTCAAAACCAGTTCAGAATGGTCAGGCAGGCTGGTACGGAGTCCAGAAAACAGGCAAAAGGTCAAAACCAGTTCAGAATGGTCAGGCAGGCAGGTATGGAGTCCAGAAAACAGGCAAAGGTCAAAACCAGTTCAGAATGGTCAGGCAGGCTGGTACGGAGTCCAGAAAACAGGCAAAAGGTCAAAACCAGTTCAGAATGGTCAGGCAGGCAGGTACAGAGTCCAGAAAACAGGCAAAAGGTCAAAACCAGTTCAGAATGGTCAGGCAGGCAGGTACGGAGTCCAGAAAACAGGCAAAAGGTCAAAACCAGTTCAGAATGGTCAGGCAGGCGGGTACGGAGTCCAGAAAACAGGCAAAAGGTCAAAACCAGTTCAGAATGGTCAGGCAGGCGGGTACGGAGTCCAGAAAACAGGCAAAGGTCAAAACCAGTTCAGAATGGTCAGGCAGGCAGGTACGGAGTCCAGAAAACAGGCAAAAGGTCAAAACCAGTTCAGAATGGTCAGGCAGGCTGGTACGGAGTCCAGAAAACAGGCAAAAGGTCAAAACCAGTTCAGAATGGTCAGGCAGGCAGGTATGGAGTCCAGAAAACAGGCAAAGGTCAAAACCAGTTCAGAATGGTCAGGCAGGCTGGTACGGAGTCCAGAAAACAGGCAAAAGGTCAAAACCAGTTCAGAATGGTCAGGCAGGCAGGTCAGTCCAGAAAACAGGTAAAGGTCAAAACCAGTTCAGAATGGTCAGGCAGGCGGGTACGGAGTCCAGAAAACAGGCAAAAGGTCAAAACCAGTTCAGAATGGTCAGGCAGGCGGGTACGGAGTCCAGAAAACAGGCAAAAGGTCAAAACCAGTTCAGAATGGTCAGGCAGGCAGGTACGGAGTCCAGAAAACAGGCAAAGGTCAAAACCAGTTCAGAATGGTCAGACAGGCGGATACGGAGTCCAGAAAACAGGCAAAGGTCAAAACCAGTTCAGAATGGTCAGGCAGGCAGGTACGGAGTCCAGAAAACAGGCAAAAGGTCAAAACCAGTTCAGAATGGTCAGACAGGCGGATACGGAGTCCAGAAAACAGGCAAAGGTCAAAACCAGTTCAGAATGGTCAGGCAGGCAGGTACGGAGTCCAGAAAACAGGCAAGGGTCAAAACCGGGATGACTAGCAATAGGAGAATAGAAGCAGGAGTACGGAAAAACATACTGCTTCACTTGAAAAACATACAAGACAAACTGGCACAGAGAGACAGGAAACACAGGTATAAATACACTGGGGGAAATAAGCAACACCTGGAGGGGGAGGAGACAATCACAAGGACAGGTGAAACAGATCAGGGTGTGACAATGTGTTTATGCCAATTAACGGTCAATTGCCATGAGACAGTTATTTACTTGACACTCCCCAGCTGATGAAATGTTGTGACCGCCACAGCCCTAGTAGCACCAACAACAGTGACCCGTTCTAAGGGAATTCAATATTTTGTCTTAATAATTCACTCTCTGAATGGCAACCATACAAAATACGTCTCTCAATTGTCTCAAGGCTTGAAAATCCTTCTATAACCTGTCTCTTCCCCTTCATCTAATCTACACTGATTGAAGTGGATTTAACAGCGGACATGGAGAAAGGATCATAGCTTTCACCTGGATTCACCTGGTCAGTCTGTGTCATGGAAAGAGCAGGTGTTCCTAATGCTTTGTACACACAGTGTATATGACTGCATTGCGACACTAAGATACACATTTGCTATTGTCCCTCGAACACCACCCTGGGTATATCACACACGCACGCACGCACGCACACACACACACACACACACACACACACACACACACACACACACACACACACACACACACACACACACACACACACACACACACACACACACACACACACACACACACACACACACACACACACACACACACACACACAAGCACGCATGCACACAGGCACACACACACACACTTGTCAACAAGTCTACTTGATACATTGGCTGCCTTGTAGGAATTTGCATACCATGCAGACTAAAAGAGGATCTCTCTTTCTGTCTTGTAATGTGGGTGGCTTGACTCATCAGTCATCGTTAACTACAGGACTGAGTTACATCATTAACTACAGGACTGGGTTTCATCAATAACTACAGGACTGGGATTCATCATTAACTACAGGACTGTGTTTCATCAATAAATACAGGACTGGGTTTCATCAATAAATACAGGACTGGGTTTCATCAATAACTACAGGACTGGGATTCATCATTAACTACAGGACTGTGTTTCATCAATAAATACAGGACTGTGTTTCATCAATAAATACAGGACTGTGTTTCATCAATAACTACAGGACTGGGTTTCATCAATAACTACAGGACTGTGTTTCATCAATAAATACAGGACTGGGTTTCATCAACAACTACAGGACTGTGTTTAATCAATAACTACAGGACTGTGTTTCATCAATAACTACAGGACTGGGTTTCATTCATCAATAACTACAGGACTGGGTTTCATCAATAACTACAGGACTGTGTTTCATCAATAACTACATGACTGTGTTTCATCAATAACTACAGGACTGGGTTTCATTCATCAATAACTACAGGACTGTGTTTCATCAATAACTACAGGACTGTGTTTCATCAATAAATACAGGACTGTGTTTCATCAATAACTACAGGACTGGGTTTCATCAATAACTACAGGACTGGGTTTCATCAATAACTACAGGACTGGGTTTCATTCATCAATAAATACAGGACTGGGTTTCATCAATAACTACAGGACTGGGTTTCATCAATAAATACAGGACTGGGTTTCATCAATAACTCCAGGACTGGGTTTCATCAATAAATACAAGACTGGGTTTCATCAATAACTACAGGACTGGGTTTCATCAATAACTACAGGACTGGGTTTCATCAATAACTACAGGACTGGGTTTCATCAATAACTACAGCACTGGGTTTCATTCATCAATAACTACAGGACTGGGTTTCATCATGAACTACAGGACTGGGTTTCATCAATAACTACAGGACTGTGTTTCATCAATAACTACAGGACTGGGTTTCATTCATCAATAACTACAGGACTGGGTTTCATCAATAACTACAGGACTGGGTTTCATTCATCAATAACTACAGGACTGTGTTTCATCAATAACTACAGGACTGGGTTTCATCAATAACTACAGGACTGGGTTTCATCAATAACTACAGGACTGTGTTTCATCAATAACTACAGGACTGGGTTTCATCAATAACTACAGGACTGGGTTTCATCAATAACTACAGGACTGTGTTTCATCAATAACTACAGGACTGGGTTTCATCAATAACTACAGGACTGTGTTTCATCAATAACTACAGGACTGGGTTTTATCAATAACTACAGGACTGGGTTTCATTCATCAATAAATACAGGACTGGGGTTCATCATTAACTACAGGACTGGGTTTCATCAATAACTACAGGACTGGGTGTCATCAATAACTACAGGACTGGGTTTCATTCATCAATAACTACAGGACTGTGTTTCATCAATAACTACAGGACTGGGTTTCATCAATAACTACAGGACTGGGTTTCATCAATAACTACAGGACTGGGTTTCATTCATCAATAACTACAGGACTGTGTTTCATCAATAACTACAGGACTGGGTTTCATCAATAACTACAGGACTGTGTTTCATCAATAACTACAGGACTGTGTTTCATCAATAACTACAGGACTGGGTTTCATCAATAACTACAGGACTGGGTTTCATCAATAACTACAGGACTGGGTTTCATTCATCAATAACTACAGGACTGGGTTTCATTCATCAATAATTACAGGACTGGGTTTCATCATTAACTACAGGACTGGGTTTCATCAATAACTACAGGACTGGGTTTCATCAATAACTACAGGACTGGGTTTCATTCATCAATAACTACAGGACTGGGTTTCATCAATAACTACAGCACTGGGTTTCATTCATCAATAACTACAGGACTGGGTTTCATCATTAACTACATGACTGGGTTTCATCAATAAATACAGGACTGGGTTTCATCAATAAATACAGGACTGGGTTTCATCAATTACTACAGGACTGGGTTTCATCAATAACTACAGGACTGGGTTTCATCAAAAACTACAGGACTGTGTTTCATCAAAAACTACAGGACTGTGTTTCATCAATAACTACAGGACTGGGTTTCATCAATAACTACAGGACTGGGTTTCATCAATAACTACAGGACTTGGGTTTCATCAATAACTACAGGACTGGGTTTCATCAATAACTACAGGACTGGGTTTCATTCATCATTAATTACAGGACTGGGTTTCATCATTAACTACAGGACTGGGTTTCATCAATAACTACAAGACTGTGTTTCATCAATAACTACAGGACTGGGTTTCATTCATCAATAACTACAGGACTGGTTTCATCAATAAATACAGGACTGGGTTTCATCAATAACTACAGGACTGTGTTTCATCAATAACTACAGGACTGGGTTTCATCATTAACTACAGGACTGGGTTTCATCAATAACTACAGGACTGGGTTTCATCAATAACTACAGGACTGGGTTTCATCAATAACTACAGGACTGTGTTTCATCAATAACTACAGGACTGGGTTTCATCAATAACTACAGGACTGGGTTTCATCAATAACTACAGGACTGGGTTTCATCAATAACTACAGGACTGTGTTTCATCAATAACTACAGGACTGGGTTTCATCAATAACTACAGGACTGTGTTTCATCAATAACTACAGGACTGGGTTTCATCAATAACTACAGGACTGGGTTTCATTCATCAATAAATACAGGACTGGGGTTCATCATTAACTACAGGACTGGGTTTCATCAATAACTACAGGACTGGGTGTCATCAATAACTACAGGACTGGGTTTCATTCATCAATAACTACAGGACTGTGTTTCATCAATAACTACAGGACTGGGTTTCATCAAAACTACAGGACTGTGTTTCATCAAAAACTACAGGACTGTGTTTCATCAATAACTACAGGACTGGGTTTCATCAATAACTACAGGACTGGGTTTCATCAATAACTACAGGACTTGGGTTTCATCAATAACTACAGGACTGGGTTTCATCAATAACTACAGGACTGGGTTTCATTCATCATTAATTACAGGACTGGGTTTCATCATTAACTACAGGACTGGGTTTCATCACAAGACTGTGTTTCATCAATAACTACAGGACTGGGTTTCATTCATCAATAACTACAGGACTGGTTTCATCAATAAATACAGGACTGGGTTTCATCAATAACTACAGGACTGTGTTTCATCAATAACTACAGGACTGGGTTTCATCATTAACTACAGGACTGGGTTTCATCAATAACTACAGGACTGGGTTTCATCAATAACTACAGGACTGGGTTTCATCAATAACTACAGGACTGTGTTTCATCAATAACTACAGGACTGGGTTTCATCAATAACTACAGGACTGTGTTTCATCAATAACTACAGGACTGGGTTTCATCAATAACTACAGGACTGGGTTTCATCAATAACTACAGGACTGGGTTTCATCAATAACTACAGGACTGGGTTTCATTCATCAATAACTACAGGACTGGGTTTCATTCATCAATAAATACAGGACTGGGTTTCATCATAACTACAGGACTGGGTTTCATCAATAACTACAGGACTGGGTTTCATCAATAACTACAGGACTGGGTTTCATTCATCAATAACTACAGGACTGGGTTTCATCAATAACTACAGCACTGGGTTTCATTCATCAATAACTACAGGACTGGGTTTCATCATTAACTACATGACTGGGTTTCATCAATAAATACAGGACTGGGTTTCATCAATAAATACAGGACTGGGTTTCATCAATACTACAGGACTGGGTTTCATCAATAACTACAGGACTGGGTTTCATCAAAAACTACAGGACTGTGTTTCATCAAAACTACAGGACTGTGTTTCATCAATAACTACAGGACTGGGTTTCATCAATAACTGGACTGTTTCATCAATAACTACAGGACTGGGTTTCATCAATAACTACAGGACTGGGTTTCATCAATAACTACAGGACTGGGTTTCATTCATCATTAATTACAGGACTGGGTTTCATCATTAACTACAGGACTGGGTTTCATCAATAACTACAAGACTGTGTTTCATCAATAACTACAGGACTGGGTTTCATTCATCAATAACTACAGGACTGGTTTCATCAATAAATACAGGACTGGGTTTCATCAATAACTACAGGACTGTGTTTCATCAATAACTACAGGACTGGGTTTCATCATAACTACAGGACTGGGTTTCATCAATAACTACAGGACTGGGTTTCATCAATAACTACAGGACTGGGTTTCATCAATAACTACAGGACTGTGTTTCATCAATAACTACAGGACTGGGTTTCATCAATAACTACAGGACTGGGTTTCATCAATAACTACAGGACTGGGTTTCATCAATAACTACAGGACTGTGTTTCATCAATAACTACAGGACTGGGTTTCATCAATAACTACAGGACTGTGTTTCATCAATAACTACAGGACTGGGTTTCATCAATAACTACAGGACTGGGTTTCATTCATCAATAAATACAGGACTGGGGTTCATCATTAACTACAGGACTGGGTTTCATCAATAACTACAGGACTGGGTGTCATCAATAACTACAGGACTGGGTTTCATTCATCAATAACTACAGGACTGTGTTTCATCAATAACTACAGGACTGGGTTTCATCAAAAACTACAGGACTGTGTTTCATCAAAAACTACAGGACTGTGTTTCATCAATAACTACAGGACTGGGTTTCATCAATAACTACAGGACTGGGTTTCATCAATAACTACAGGACTTGGGTTTCATCAATAACTACAGGACTGGGTTTCATCAATAACTACAGGACTGGGTTTCATTCATCATTAATTACAGGACTGGGTTTCATCATTAACTACAGGACTGGGTTTCATCAATAACTACAAGACTGTGTTTCATCAATAACTACAGGACTGGGTTTCATTCATCAATAACTACAGGACTGGTTTCATCAATAAATACAGGACTGGGTTTCATCAATAACTACAGGACTGTGTTTCATCAATAACTACAGGACTGGGTTTCATCATTAACTACAGGACTGGGTTTCATCAATAACTACAGGACTGGGTTTCATCAATAACTACAGGACTGGGTTTCATCAATAACTACAGGACTGTGTTTCATCAATAACTACAGGACTGGGTTTCATCAATAACTACAGGACTGGGTTTCATCAATAACTACAGGACTGGGTTTCATCAATAACTACAGGACTGGGTTTCATCAATAACTACAGGACTGGGTTTCATCAATAACTACAGGACTGTGTTTCATCAATAACTACAGGACTGGGTTTCATCAATAACTACAGGACTGGGTTTCATTCATCAATAAATACAGGACTGGGGTTCATCATTAACTACAGGACTGGGTTTCATCAATAACTACAGGACTGGGTTTCATCAATAACTACAGGACTGGGTTTCATTCATCAATAACTACAGGACTGTGTTTCATCAATAACTACAGGACTGGGTTTCATCAATAACTACAGGACTGGGTTTCATCAATAACTACAGGACTGGGTTTCATTCATCAATAACTACAGGACTGTGTTTCATCAATAACTACAGGACTGGGTTTCATCAATAACTACAGGACTGTGTTTCATCAATAACTACAGGACTGGGTTTCATCAATAACTACAGGACTGGGTTTCATCAATAACTACAGGACTGGGTTTCACTGGACTGGGTTTCATTCATCAAAAGCTACAGGACTGGGTTTCATTCATCAATAATTACAGGACTGGGTTTCATCATTAACTACAGGACTGGGTTTCATCAATAACTACAGGACTGGGTTTCATCAATAACTACAGGACTGGGTTTCATTCATCAATAACTACAGGACTGGGTTTCATCAATAACTACAGCACTGGGTTTCATTCATCAATAACTACAGGACTGGGTTTCATCATTAACTACATGACTGGGTTTCATCAATAAATACAGGACTGGGTTTCATCAATAAATACAGGACTGGATTTCATCAATTACTACAGGACTGGGTTTCATCAATAACTACAGGACTGGGTTTCATTCATCAATAAATACAGGACTGGGTTTCATCAATAACTACAGCACTGGGTTTCATTCATCAATAACTACAGGGCTGGGTTTCATCATTAACTACAGGACTGGGTTTCATCAATAACTACAGGACTGGGTTTCATCAATAACTACAGGACTGTGTTTCATCAATAACTACAGGACTGGGTTTCATCAATAACTACAGGACTGTGTTTCATTAATAACTACAGGACTGGGTTTCATTCATCAATAACTACAGGACTGAGTTTCATCAAAAACTACAGGACTGTGTTTCATCATTAACTACAGGACTGGGTTTCATCAATAAATACAGGACTGGGTTTCATTCATCAATAAATACAGGACTGGGTTTCATCAATAACTACAGGACTGGGTTTCATCATTAACTACATGACTGGGTTTCATCAATAACTACAGGACTGGGTTTCATCAATAACTACAGGACTGGGTTTCATCAATAACTACAGGACTGGGGTTCATCATTAACTACAGGACTGGGTTTCATCAATAAATACAGGACTGGGTTTCATCAATAACTACAGGACTGGGTTTCATCAATAACTACAGGACTGGGTTTCATTCATCAATAAATACAGGACTGGGTTTCATCAAAAACTACAGGACTGTGTTTCATCAAAAACTACAGGACTGTGTTTCATCAATAACTACAGGACTGGGTTTCATCAATAACTACAGGACTGGGTTTCATCAATAACTACATGACTGGGTTTCATCAATAAATACAGGACTGGGTTTCATCAATAAATACAGGACTGGGTTTCATCAATTACTACAGGACTGGGTTTCATCAATAACTACAGGACTGGGTTTCATCAAAAACTACAGGACTGTGTTTCATCAAAAACTACAGGACTGTGTTTCATCAATAACTACAGGACTGGGTTTCATCAATAACTACAGGACTGGGTTTCATCAATAACTACAGGACTTGGGTTTCATCAATAACTACAGGACTGGGTTTCATCAATAACTACAGGACTGGGTTTCATTCATCATTAATTACAGGACTGGGTTTCATCATTAACTACAGGACTGGGTTTCATCAATAACTACAAGACTGTGTTTCATCAATAACTACAGGACTGGGTTTCATTCATCAATAACTACAGGACTGGTTTCATCAATAAATACAGGACTGGGTTTCATCAATAACTACAGGACTGTGTTTCATCAATAACTACAGGACTGGGTTTCATCATTAACTACAGGACTGGGTTTCATCAATAACTACAGGACTGGGTTTCATCAATAACTACAGGACTGGGTTTCATCAATAACTACAGGACTGTGTTTCATCAATAACTACAGGACTGGGTTTCATCAATAACTACAGGACTGGGTTTCATCAATAACTACAGGACTGGGTTTCATCAATAACTACAGGACTGTGTTTCATCAATAACTACAGGACTGGGTTTCATCAATAACTACAGGACTGTGTTTCATCAATAACTACAGGACTGGGTTTCATCAATAACTACAGGACTGGGTTTCATTCATCAATAAATACAGGACTGGGGTTCATCATTAACTACAGGACTGGGTTTCATCAATAACTACAGGACTGGGTGTCATCAATAACTACAGGACTGGGTTTCATTCATCAATAACTACAGGACTGTGTTTCATCAATAACTACAGGACTGGGTTTCATCAAAAACTACAGGACTGTGTTTCATCAAAACTACAGGACTGTGTTTCATCAATAACTACAGGACTGGGTTTCATCAATAACTACAGGACTGGGTTTCATCAATAACTACAGGACTTGGGTTTCATCAATAACTACAGGACTGGGTTTCATCAATAACTACAGGACTGGGTTTCATTCATCATTAATTACAGGACTGGGTTTCATCATTAACTACAGGACTGGGTTTCATCAATAACTACAAGACTGTGTTTCATCAATAACTACAGGACTGGGTTTCATTCATCAATAACTACAGGACTGGTTTCATCAATAAATACAGGACTGGGTTTCATCAATAACTACAGGACTGTGTTTCATCAATAACTACAGGACTGGGTTTCATCATTAACTACAGGACTGGGTTTCATCAATAACTACAGGACTGGGTTTCATCAATAACTACAGGACTGGGTTTCATCAATAACTACAGGACTGTGTTTCATCAATAACTACAGGACTGGGTTTCATCAATAACTACAGGACTGTGTTTCATCAATAACTACAGGACTGGGTTTCATCAATAACTACAGGACTGGGTTTCATCAATAACTACAGGACTGGGTTTCATCAATAACTACAGGACTGGGTTTCATTCATCAATAACTACAGGACTGGGTTTCATTCATCAATAATTACAGGACTGGGTTTCATCAATAACTACAGGACTGGGTTTCATCAATAACTACAGGACTGGGTTTCATCAATAACTACAGGACTGGGTTTCATTCATCAATAACTACAGGACTGGGTTTCATCAATAACTACAGCACTGGGTTTCATTCATCAATAACTACAGGACTGGGTTTCATCATTAACTACATGACTGGGTTTCATCAATAAATACAGGACTGGGTTTCATCAATAAATACAGGACTGGGTTTCATCAATTACTACAGGACTGGGTTTCATCAATAACTACAGGACTGGGTTTCATCAAAAACTACAGGACTGTGTTTCATCAAAACTACAGGACTGTGTTTCATCAATAACTACAGGACTGGGTTTCATCAATAACTACAGGACTGGGTTTCATCAATAACTACAGGACTTGGGTTTCATCAATAACTACAGGACTGGGTTTCATCAATAACTACAGGACTGGGTTTCATTCATCATTAATTACAGGACTGGGTTTCATCATTAACTACAGGACTGGGTTTCATCAATAACTACAAGACTGTGTTTCATCAATAACTACAGGACTGGGTTTCATTCATCAATAACTACAGGACTGGTTTCATCAATAAATACAGGACTGGGTTTCATCAATAACTACAGGACTGTGTTTCATCAATAACTACAGGACTGGGTTTCATCATTAACTACAGGACTGGGTTTCATCAATAACTACAGGACTGGGTTTCATCAATAACTACAGGACTGGGTTTCATCAATAACTACAGGACTGTGTTTCATCAATAACTACAGGACTGGGTTTCATCAATAACTACAGGACTGGGTTTCATCAATAACTACAGGACTGGGTTTCATCAATAACTACAGGACTGTGTTTCATCAATAACTACAGGACTGGGTTTCATCAATAACTACAGGACTGTGTTTCATCAATAACTACAGGACTGGGTTTCATCAATAACTACAGGACTGGGTTTCATTCATCAATAAATACAGGACTGGGGTTCATCATTAACTACAGGACTGGGTTTCATCAATAACTACAGGACTGGGTGTCATCAATAACTACAGGACTGGGTTTCATTCATCAATAACTACAGGACTGTGTTTCATCAATAACTACAGGACTGGGTTTCATCAAAAACTACAGGACTGTGTTTCATCAAAAACTACAGGACTGTGTTTCATCAATAACTACAGGACTGGGTTTCATCAATAACTACAGGACTGGGTTTCATCAATAACTACAGGACTTGGGTTTCATCAATAACTACAGGACTGGGTTTCATCAATAACTACAGGACTGGGTTTCATTCATCATTAATTACAGGACTGGGTTTCATCATTAACTACAGGACTGGGTTTCATCAATAACTACAAGACTGTGTTTCATCAATAACTACAGGACTGGGTTTCATTCATCAATAACTACAGGACTGGTTTCATCAATAAATACAGGACTGGGTTTCATCAATAACTACAGGACTGTGTTTCATCAATAACTACAGGACTGGGTTTCATCATTAACTACAGGACTGGGTTTCATCAATAACTACAGGACTGGGTTTCATCAATAACTACAGGACTGGGTTTCATCAATAACTACAGGACTGTGTTTCATCAATAACTACAGGACTGGGTTTCATCAATAACTACAGGACTGGGTTTCATCAATAACTACAGGACTGGGTTTCATCAATAACTACAGGACTGTGTTTCATCAATAACTACAGGACTGGGTTTCATCAATAACTACAGGACTGTGTTTCATCAATAACTACAGGACTGGGTTTCATCAATAACTACAGGACTGGGTTTCATTCATCAATAAATACAGGACTGGGGTTCATCATTAACTACAGGACTGGGTTTCATCAATAACTACAGGACTGGGTGTCATCAATAACTACAGGACTGGGTTTCATTCATCAATAACTACAGGACTGTGTTTCATCAATAACTACAGGACTGGGTTTCATCAATAACTACAGGACTGGGTTTCATCAATAACTACAGGACTGGGTTTCATTCATCAATAACTACAGGACTGTGTTTCATCAATAACTACAGGACTGGGTTTCATCAATAACTACAGGACTGTGTTTCATCAATAACTACAGGACTGGGTTTCATCAATAACTACAGGACTGGGTTTCATCAATAACTACAGGACTGGGTTTCATCAATAACTACAGGACTGGGTTTCATTCATCAAAAGCTACAGGACTGGGTTTCATTCATCAATAATTACAGGACTGGGTTTCATCATTAACTACAGGACTGGGTTTCATCAATAACTACAGGACTGGGTTTCATCAATAACTACAGGACTGGGTTTCATTCATCAATAACTACAGGACTGGGTTTCATCAATAACTACAGCACTGGGTTTCATTCATCAATAACTACAGGACTGGGTTTCATCATTAACTACATGACTGGGTTTCATCAATAAATACAGGACTGGGTTTCATCAATAAATACAGGACTGGGTTTCATCAATTACTACAGGACTGGGTTTCATCAATAACTACAGGACTGGGTTTCATTCATCAATAAATACAGGACTGGGTTTCATCAATAACTACAGCACTGGGTTTCATTCATCAATAACTACAGGGCTGGGTTTCATCATTAACTACAGGACTGGGTTTCATCAATAACTACAGGACTGGGTTTCATCAATAACTACAGGACTGTGTTTCATCAATAACTACAGGACTGGGTTTCATCAATAACTACAGGACTGTGTTTCATTAATAACTACAGGACTGGGTTTCATTCATCAATAACTACAGGACTGAGTTTCATCAAAAACTACAGGACTGTGTTTCATCATTAACTACAGGACTGGGTTTCATCAATAAATACAGGACTGGGTTTCATTCATCAATAAATACAGGACTGGGTTTCATCAATAACTACAGGACTGGGTTTCATCATTAACTACATGACTGGGTTTCATCAATAACTACAGGACTGGGTTTCATCAATAACTACAGGACTGGGTTTCATCAATAACTACAGGACTGGGGTTCATCATTAACTACAGGACTGGGTTTCATCAATAAATACAGGACTGGGTTTCATCAATAAATACAGGACTGGGTTTCATCAATAACTACAGGACTGGGTGTCATTCATCAATAAATACAGGACTGGGTTTCATCAAAAACTACAGGACTGTGTTTCATCAAAAACTACAGGACTGTGTTTCATCAATAACTACAGGACTGGGTTTCATCAATAACTACAGGACTGGGTTTCATCAATAACTACAGGACTTGGGTTTCATCAATAACTACAGGACTGGGTTTCATCAATAACTACAGGACTGGGTTTCATTCATCATTAATTACAGGACTGGGTTTCATCATTAACTACAGGACTGGGTTTCATCAATAACTACAAGACTGTGTTTCATCAATAACTACAGGACTGGGTTTCATTCATCAATAACTACAGGACTGGTTTCATCAATAAATACAGGACTGGGTTTCATCAATAACTACAGGACTGTGTTTCATCAATAACTACAGGACTGGGTTTCATCATTAACTACAGGACTGGGTTTCATCAATAACTACAGGACTGGGTTTCATCAATAACTACAGGACTGGGTTTCATCAATAACTACAGGACTGTGTTTCATCAATAACTACAGGACTGGGTTTCATCAATAACTACAGGACTGGGTTTCATTCATCATTAACTACAGGACTGTGTTTCATCAATAACTACAGGACTGGGTTTCATCAATAACTACAGGACTGTGTTTCATCAATAAATACAGGACTGGGTTTCATCAATAACTACAGGACTGGGTTTCATTCATCAATGAATACAGGACTGGGTTTCATCAATAACTACAGCACTGGGTTTCATTCATCAATAACTACAGGACTGGGTTTCATCAATAACTACAGGACTGGGTTTCATCATTAACTACAGGACTGGGTTTCATCAATAACTACAGGACTGGGTTTCATCAATAACTACAGGACTGTGTTTCATCAATAACTACAGGACTGGGTTTCATCAATGACTACAGGACTGGGTTTCATTCATCAATAAATACAGGACTGGGTTTCATCAATAACTACAGCACTGGGTTTCATTCATCAATAACTACAGGACTGGGTTTCATCATTAACTACAGGACTGGGTTTCATCAATAAATACAGGACTGGGTTTCATCAATAACTACAGGACTGGGTTTCATCAATAACTACAGGACTGGGTTTCATTGCTAACTACAGGACTGGGTTTCATCAATAACTACAGGACTGTGTTTCATCAATAACTACAGGACTGGGTTTCATCAATAACTACAGGACTGTGTTTCATCAATAACTACAGGACTGGGTTTCATCAATAACTACAGGACTGTGTTTCATCAATAACTACAGGACTGGGTTTCATCAATAACTACAGGACTGGGTTTCATCAATAACTACAGGACTGGGTTTCATTCATCAATAACTACATGACTGGGTTTCATCAATAAATACAGGACTGGGTTTCATCAATAAATACAGGACTGGGTTTCATCAATTACTACAGGACTGGGTTTCATCAATAACTACAGGACTGGGTTTCATTCATCAATAAATACAGGACTGGGTTTCATCAATAACTACAGCACTGGGTTTCATTCATCAATAACTACAGGGCTGGGTTTCATCATTAACTACAGGACTGGGTTTCATCAATAACTACAGGACTGGGTTTCATCAATAACTACAGGACTGGGTTTCATTAATAACTACAGGACTGGGTTTCATTCATCAATAACTACAGGACTGAGTTTCATCAAAAACTACAGGACTGTGTTTCATCATTAACTACAGGACTGGGTTTCATCAATAAATACAGGACTGGGTTTCATTCATCAATAAATACAGGACTGGGTTTCATCAATAACTACAGGACTGGGTTTCATCATTAACTACATGACTGGGTTTCATCAATAACTACAGGACTGGGTTTCATCAATAACTACAGGACTGGGTTTCATCAATAACTACAGGACTGGGGTTCATCATTAACTACAGGACTGGGTTTCATCAATAAATACAGGACTGGGTTTCATCAATAAATACAGGACTGGGTTTCATCAATAACTACAGGACTGGGTGTCATTCATCAATAAATACAGGACTGGGTTTCATCAAAAACTACAGGACTGTGTTTCATCAAAAACTACAGGACTGTGTTTCATCAATAACTACAGGACTGGGTTTCATCAATAACTACAGGACTGGGTTTCATCAATAACTACAGGACTTGGGTTTCATCAATAACTACAGGACTGGGTTTCATCAATAACTACAGGACTGGGTTTCATTCATCATTAATTACAGGACTGGGTTTCATCATTAACTACAGGACTGGGTTTCATCAATAACTACAAGACTGTGTTTCATCAATAACTACAGGACTGGGTTTCATTCATCAATAACTACAGGACTGGTTTCATCAATAAATACAGGACTGGGTTTCATCAATAACTACAGGACTGTGTTTCATCAATAACTACAGGACTGGGTTTCATCATTAACTACAGGACTGGGTTTCATCAATAACTACAGGACTGGGTTTCATCAATAACTACAGGACTGGGTTTCATCAATAACTACAGGACTGTGTTTCATCAATAACTACAGGACTGGGTTTCATCAATAACTACAGGACTGGGTTTCATCATTAACTACAGGACTGTGTTTCATCAATAACTACAGGACTGGTTTCATCAATAACTACAGGACTGTGTTTCATCAATAAATACAGGACTGGGTTTCATCAATAACTACAGGACTGGGTTTCATTCATCAATGAATACAGGACTGGGTTTCATCAATAACTACAGCACTGGGTTTCATTCATCAATAACTACAGGACTGGGTTTCATCAATAACTACAGGACTGGGTTTCATCATTAACTACAGGACTGGGTTTCATCAATAACTACAGGACTGGGTTTCATCAATAACTACAGGACTGTGTTTCATCAATAACTACAGGACTGGGTTTCATCAATGACTACAGGACTGGGTTTCATTCATCAATAAATACAGGACTGGGTTTCATCAATAACTACAGCACTGGGTTTCATTCATCAATAACTACAGGACTGGGTTTCATCATTAACTACAGGACTGGGTTTCATCAATAAATACAGGACTGGGTTTCATCAATAACTACAGGACTGGGTTTCATCAATAACTACAGGACTGGGTTTCATTGCTAACTACAGGACTGGGTTTCATCAATAACTACAGGACTGTGTTTCATCAATAACTACAGGACTGGGTTTCATCAATAACTACAGGACTGTGTTTCATCAATAACTACAGGACTGGGTTTCATCAATAACTACAGGACTGTGTTTCATCAATAACTACAGGACTGGGTTTCATCAATAACTACAGGACTGGGTTTCATCAATAACTACAGGACTGGGTTTCATTCATCAATAACTACATGACTGGGTTTCATCAATAAATACAGGACTGGGTTTCATCAATAAATACAGGACTGGGTTTCATCAATTACTACAGGACTGGGTTTCATCAATAACTACAGGACTGGGTTTCATTCATCAATAAATACAGGACTGGGTTTCATCAATAACTACAGCACTGGGTTTCATTCATCAATAACTACAGGGCTGGGTTTCATCATTAACTACAGGACTGGGTTTCATCAATAACTACAGGACTGGGTTTCATCAATAACTACAGGACTGGGTTTCATTAATAACTACAGGACTGGGTTTCATTCATCAATAACTACAGGACTGAGTTTCATCAAAAACTACAGGACTGTGTTTCATCATTAACTACAGGACTGGGTTTCATCAATAAATACAGGACTGGGTTTCATTCATCAATAAATACAGGACTGGGTTTCATCAATAACTACAGGACTGGGTTTCATCATTAACTACATGACTGGGTTTCATCAATAACTACAGGACTGGGTTTCATCAATAACTACAGGACTGGGTTTCATCAATAACTACAGGACTGTGTTTCATCAATAACTACAGGACTGGGTTTCATCAATAACTACAGGACTGTGTTTCATCAATAACTACAGGACTGGGTTTCATCAATAACTACAGGACTGGGTTTCATCAATAACTACAGGACTGGGTTTCATTCATCAATAACTACATGACTGGGTTTCATCAATAAATACAGGACTGGGTTTCATCAATAAATACAGGACTGGGTTTCATCAATTACTACAGGACTGGGTTTCATCAATAACTACAGGACTGGGTTTCATTCATCAATAAATACAGGACTGGGTTTCATCAATAACTACAGCACTGGGTTTCATTCATCAATAACTACAGGGCTGGGTTTCATCATTAACTACAGGACTGTGTTTCATCAATAACTACAGGACTGGGTTTCATCAATAACTACAGGACTGGGTTTCATTAATAACTACAGGACTGGGTTTCATTCATCAATAACTACAGGACTGAGTTTCATCAAAAACTACAGGACTGTGTTTCATCATTAACTACAGGACTGGGTTTCATCAATAAATACAGGACTGGGTTTCATTCATCAATAAATACAGGACTGGGTTTCATCAATAACTACAGGACTGGGTTTCATCATTAACTACATGACTGGGTTTCATCAATAACTACAGGACTGGGTTTCATCAATAACTACAGGACTGGGTTTCATCAATAACTACAGGACTGGGGTTCATCATTAACTACAGGACTGGGTTTCATCAATAAATACAGGACTGGGTTTCATCAATAAATACAGGACTGGGTTTCATCAATAACTACAGGACTGGGTGTCATTCATCAATAAATACAGGACTGGGTTTCATCAAAAACTACAGGACTGTGTTTCATCAAAAACTACAGGACTGTGTTTCATCAATAACTACAGGACTGGGTTTCATCAATAACTACAGGACTGGGTTTCATCAATAACTACAGGACTTGGGTTTCATCAATAACTACAGGACTGGGTTTCATCAATAACTACAGGACTGGGTTTCATTCATCATTAATTACAGGACTGGGTTTCATCATTAACTACAGGACTGGGTTTCATCAATAACTACAAGACTGTGTTTCATCAATAACTACAGGACTGGGTTTCATTCATCAATAACTACAGGACTGGTTTCATCAATAAATACAGGACTGGGTTTCATCAATAACTACAGGACTGTGTTTCATCAATAACTACAGGACTGGGTTTCATCATTAACTACAGGACTGGGTTTCATCAATAACTACAGGACTGGGTTTCATCAATAACTACAGGACTGGGTTTCATCAATAACTACAGGACTGTGTTTCATCAATAACTACAGGACTGGGTTTCATCAATAACTACAGGACTGGGTTTCATCATTAACTACAGGACTGTGTTTCATCAATAACTACAGGACTGGTTTCATCAATAACTACAGGACTGTGTTTCATCAATAAATACAGGACTGGGTTTCATCAATAACTACAGGACTGGGTTTCATTCATCAATGAATACAGGACTGGGTTTCATCAATAACTACAGCACTGGGTTTCATTCATCAATAACTACAGGACTGGGTTTCATCAATAACTACAGGACTGGGTTTCATCATTAACTACAGGACTGGGTTTCATCAATAACTACAGGACTGGGTTTCATCAATAACTACAGGACTGTGTTTCATCAATAACTACAGGACTGGGTTTCATCAATGACTACAGGACTGGGTTTCATTCATCAATAAATACAGGACTGGGTTTCATCAATAACTACAGCACTGGGTTTCATTCATCAATAACTACAGGACTGGGTTTCATCATTAACTACAGGACTGGGTTTCATCAATAAATACAGGACTGGGTTTCATCAATAACTACAGGACTGGGTTTCATCAATAACTACAGGACTGGGTTTCATTGCTAACTACAGGACTGGGTTTCATCAATAACTACAGGACTGTGTTTCATCAATAACTACAGGACTGGGTTTCATCAATAACTACAGGACTGTGTTTCATCAATAACTACAGGACTGGGTTTCATCAATAACTACAGGACTGTGTTTCATCAATAACTACAGGACTGGGTTTCATCAATAACTACAGGACTGGGTTTCATCAATAACTACAGGACTGGGTTTCATTCATCAATAACTACAGGACTGGGTTTCATTCATCAATAATTACAGGACTGGGTTTCATCATTAACTACAGGACTGGGTTTCATCAATAACTACAGGACTGGGTTTCATCAATAACTACAGGACTGGGTTTCATTCATCAATAACTACAGGACTGGGTTTCATCAATAACTACAGCACTGGGTTTCATTCATCAATAACTACAGGACTGGGTTTCATCATTAACTACATGACTGGGTTTCATCAATAAATACAGGACTGGGTTTCATCAATAAATACAGGACTGGGTTTCATCAATTACTACAGGACTGGGTTTCATCAATAACTACAGGACTGGGTTTCATTCATCAATAAATACAGGACTGGGTTTCATCAATAACTACAGCACTGGGTTTCATTCATCAATAACTACAGGGCTGGGTTTCATCATTAACTACAGGACTGGGTTTCATCAATAACTACAGGACTGGGTTTCTTCAATAACTACAGGACTTTGTTTCATCAATAACTACAGGACTGGGTTTCATCAATAACTACAGGACTGTGTTTCATTAATAACTACAGGACTGGGTTTCATTCATCAATAACTACAGGACTGGGTTTCATCAAAAACTACAGGACTGTGTTTCATCATTAACTACAGGACTGGGTTTCATCAATAAATACAGGACTGGGTTTCATTCATCAATAAATACAGGACTGGGTTTCATCAATAACTACAGGACTGGGTTTCATCATTAACTACATGACTGGGTTTCATCAATAACTATAGGACTGGGTTTCATCAATAACTACAGGACTGGGTTTCATCAATAACTACAGGACTGGGGTTCATCATTAACTACAGGACTGGGTTTCATCAATAAATACAGGACTGGGTTTCATCAATAAATACAGGACTGGGTTTCATCAATAACTACAGGACTGGGTTTCATTCATCAATAAATACAGGACTGGGTTTCATCAAAAACTACAGGACTGTGTTTCATCAAAAACTACAGGACTGTGTTTCATCAATAACTACAGGACTGGGTTTCATCAATAACTACAGGACTGGGTTTCATCAATAAATACAGGACTGGGTTTCATCAATAAATACAGGACTGGGTTTCATCAATTACTACAGGACTGGGTTTCATCAATAACTACAGGACTGGGTTTCATTCATCAATAAATACAGGACTGGGTTTCATCAATAACTACAGCACTGGGTTTCATTCATCAATAACTACAGGGCTGGGTTTCATCATTAACTACAGGACTGGGTTTCATCAATAACTACAGGACTGGGTTTCTTCAATAACTACAGGACTTTGTTTCATCAATAACTACAGGACTGGGTTTCATCAATAACTACAGGACTGTGTTTCATTAATAACTACAGGACTGGGTTTCATTCATCAATAACTACAGGACTGGGTTTCATCAAAAACTACAGGACTGTGTTTCATCATTAACTACAGGACTGGGTTTCATCAATAAATACAGGACTGGGTTTCATTCATCAATAAATACAGGACTGGGTTTCATCAATAACTACAGGACTGGGTTTCATCATTAACTACATGACTGGGTTTCATCAATAACTATAGGACTGGGTTTCATCAATAACTACAGGACTGGGTTTCATCAATAACTACAGGACTGGGGTTCATCATTAACTACAGGACTGGGTTTCATCAATAAATACAGGACTGGGTTTCATCAATAAATACAGGACTGGGTTTCATCAATAACTACAGGACTGGGTTTCATTCATCAATAAATACAGGACTGGGTTTCATCAAAAACTACAGGACTGTGTTTCATCAAAAACTACAGGACTGTGTTTCATCAATAACTACAGGACTGGGTTTCATCAATAACTACAGGACTGGGTTTCATCAATAACTACAGGACTGGGTTTCATCAATAACTACAGGACTGGGTTTCATCAATAACTACAGGACTGGGTTTCATCAATAACTACAGGACTGGGTTTCATCAATAATTACAGGACTGGGTTTCATCATTAACTACAGGACTGGGTTTCATCAATAACTACAAGACTGTGTTTCATCAATAACTACAGGACTGGGTTTCATTCATCAATAACTACAGGACTGGTTTCATCAATAAATACAGGACTGGGTTTCATCAATAACTACAGGACTGTGTTTCATCAATAACTACAGGACTGGGTTTCATCATTAACTACAGGACTGGGTTTCATCAATAACTACAGGACTGGGTTTCATCAATAACTACAGGACTGGGTTTCATCAATAACTACAGGACTGTGTTTCATCAATAACTACAGGACTGGGTTTCATCAATAACTACAGCACTGGGTTTCATTCATCAATAACTACAGGACTGGTTTCATCAATAAATACAGGACTGGGTTTCATCATTAACTACAGGACTGGGTTTCATCAATAACTACAGGACTGGGTTTCATCAATAACTACAGCACTGGGTTTCATTCATCAATAACTACAGGACTGGTTTCATCAATAAATACAGGACTGGGTTTCATCATTAACTACAGGACTGGGTTTCATCAATAACTACAGGACTGGGTTTCATCAATAAATACAGGACTGGGTTTCATCAATAACTACAGGACTGTGTTTCATCAATAACTACAGGACTGGGTTTCATCAATAACTACAGGACTGGGTTTCATCAATAACTACAGGACTGGGTTTCATTCATCAATAACTACAGCACTGGGTTTCATTCATCAATAACTACAGGACTGGTTTCATCAATAAATACAGGACTGGGTTTCATCATTAACTACAGGACTGGGTTTCATCAATAACTACAGGACTGGGTTTCATCAATAAATACAGGACTGGGTTTCATCAATAACTACAGGACTGTGTTTCATCAATAACTACAGGACTGGGTTTCATCAATAACTACAGGACTGGGTTTCATCAATAAATACAGGACTGGGTTTCATCAATAAATACAGGACTGGGTTTCATCAATAACTACAGGACTGGGTTTCATTCATCAATAAATACAGGACTGGGTTTCATCAAAAACTACAGGACTGTGTTTCATCAAAAACTACAGGACTGTGTTTCATCAATAACTACAGGACTGGGTTTCATCAATAACTACAGGACTGGGTTTCATCAATAACTACAGGACTGGGTTTCATCAATAACTACAGGACTGGGTTTCATCAATAACTACAGGACTGGGTTTCATCAATAACTACAGGACTGGGTTTCATCAATAATTACAGGACTGGGTTTCATCATTAACTACAGGACTGGGTTTCATCAATAACTACAAGACTGTGTTTCATCAATAACTACAGGACTGGGTTTCATTCATCAATAACTACAGGACTGGTTTCATCAATAAATACAGGACTGGGTTTCATCAATAACTACAGGACTGTGTTTCATCAATAACTACAGGACTGGGTTTCATCATTAACTACAGGACTGGGTTTCATCAATAACTACAGGACTGGGTTTCATCAATAACTACAGGACTGGGTTTCATCAATAACTACAGGACTGTGTTTCATCAATAACTACAGGACTGGGTTTCATCAATAACTACAGCACTGGGTTTCATTCATCAATAACTACAGGACTGGTTTCATCAATAAATACAGGACTGGGTTTCATCATTAACTACAGGACTGGGTTTCATCAATAACTACAGGACTGGGTTTCATCAATAAATACAGGACTGGGTTTCATCAATAACTACAGGACTGTGTTTCATCAATAACTACAGGACTGGGTTTCATCAATAACTACAGGACTGGGTTTCATCAATAACTACAGGACTGGGTTTCATTCATCAATAACTACAGCACTGGGTTTCATTCATCAATAACTACAGGACTGGTTTCATCAATAAATACAGGACTGGGTTTCATCATTAACTACAGGACTGGGTTTCATCAATAACTACAGGACTGGGTTTCATCAATAAATACAGGACTGGGTTTCATCAATAACTACAGGACTGTGTTTCATCAATAACTACAGGACTGGGTTTCATCAATAACTACAGGACTGGGTTTCATCAATAACTACAGCACTGGGTTTCATTCATCAATAACTACAGGACTGGTTTCATCAATAAATACAGGACTGGGTTTCATCATTAACTACAGGACTGTGTTTCATCAATAACTACAGGACTGGGTTTCATCAATAACTACAGGACTGTGTTTCATCAATAAATACAGGACTGGGTTTCATCAATAACTAGAGGACTGTGTTTCATCAATAACTACAGGACTGGGTTTCATCAAAAACTACAGGACTGGGTTTCATCAATAACTAGAGGACTGTGTTTCATCAATAACTACAGGACTGGGTTTCATCAATAACTACAGGACTGGGTTTCAATCCATCATTAACTACAGGACTGGGTTTCATTCATCATTAATTACAGGACTGGGTTTCATTCATCATTAACTACAGGACTGGGTTTCATTCATCATTAATTACAGGACTGGGTTTCATTCATCATTAACTACAGGACTGGGTTTCATTCATCATTAATTACAGGACTGGGTTTCATCATTAACTCCAGGACTGTGTTTCATCATTAACTACAGGACTGAGTTTCATCAATAACTCCAGGACTGTGTTTCATCATTAATTACAGGACTGGGTTTCATTCATCATTAACTACAGGACTGGGTTTCATTCATCATTAATTACAGGACTGGGTTTCATTCATCATTAACTACAGGACTGGGTTTCATTCATCATTAATTACAGGACTGGGTTTCAATCCATCATTAACTACAGGACTGGGTTTCATCATTAACTCCAGGACTGCGTTTCATTCATCATTAATTACAGGACTGGGTTTCAATCCATCATTAACTACAGGACTGAGTTTCATCAATAACTCCAGGACTGGGTTTCATCATTAACTACAGGACTGAGTTTCATCATTAACTACAGGACTGGGTTTCATTGATCATTAATTACAGGACTGGGTTTCAATCATCATTAATTACAGGACTGGGTTTCAATCATCATTAACTACAGGACTGGGTTTCATTCATCATTAACTACAGGACTGGGTTTCATTCATCATTAACTACAGGACTGGGTTTCATTCATCATTAACTACAGGACTGGGTTTCATTCATCATTAATTACAGGACTGGGTTTCAATCCATCATTAACTACAGGACTGAGTTTCATCAATAACTCCAGGACTGGGTTTCATCATTAACTACAGGACTGAGTTTCATCATTAACTACAGGACTGGGTTTCATTGATCATTAATTACAGGACTGGGTTTCAATCCATCATTAACTACAGGACTGAGTTTCATCATTAACTACAGGACTGGGTTTCATTCATCATTAATTACAGGACTGGGTTTCATTGATCATTAATTACAGGACTGGGTTTCAATCCATCATTAACTACAGGACTGGGTTTCATTCATCATTAAATACAGGACTGGGTTTCATAATTACAGGGACTGGGTTTCATCATCATTAACTACAGGACTGGGTTTCATTCATCATTAATTACAGGACTGGGTTTCATCATCATTAACTACAGGACTGGGTTTCATCATTAATTACAGGACTGGGTTTCAATCCATCATTAACTACAGGACTGGGTTTCATTCATCATTAACTACAGGACTGGGTTTCATTCATCATTAATTACAGGACTGGGGCTCATTCATCATTAACTACAGGACTGGGTTTCATTCATCATTAACTACAGGACTGGGTTTCATTCATCATTAACTACAGGACTGGGTTTCATTCATCATTAATTACAGGACTGGGTTTCAATCATTAACTACAGGACTGGGTTTCATCATTAATTACAGGACTGGGTTTCAATCCATCATTAACTACAGGACTGGGTTTCATTCATCATTAACTACAGGACTGGGTTTCATTCATCATTAATTACAGGACTGGGGCTCATTCATCATTAACTACAGGACTGGGGTTCATTCATCATTAACTACAGGACTGGGTTTCATTCATCATTAATTACAGGACTGGGTTTCATTCATCATTAATTACAGGACTGGGGCTCATTCATCATTAACTACAGGACTGGGTTTCATTCATCATTAACTACAGGACTGGGTTTCATTCATCATTAATTACAGGACTGGGTTTCAATCCATCATTAACTACAGGACTGGGTTTCATTCATCATTAACTACAGGACTGGGTTTCATTCAGCATTAACTACAGGACTGGGTTTCATTCATCATTAATTACAGGACTGGGTTTCATCATTAACTCCAGGACTGTGTTTCATCATTAACTACAGGACTGAGTTTCATCAATAACTCCAGGACTGTGTTTCATCATTAATTACAGGACTGGGTTTCATTCATCATTAACTACAGGACTGGGTTTCATTCATCATTAATTACAGGACTGGGTTTCATTCATCATTAACTACAGGACTGGGTTTCATTCATCATTAATTACAGGACTGGGTTTCAATCCATCATTAACTACAGGACTGGGTTTCATCATTAACTCCAGGACTGCGTTTCATTCATCATTAATTACAGGACTGGGTTTCAATCCATCATTAACTACAGGACTGAGTTTCATCAATAACTCCAGGACTGGGTTTCATCATTAACTACAGGACTGAGTTTCATCATTAACTACAGGACTGGGTTTCATTGATCATTAATTACAGGACTGGGTTTCAATCATCATTAATTACAGGACTGGGTTTCAATCATCATTAACTACAGGACTGGGTTTCATTCATCATTAACTACAGGACTGGGTTTCATTCATCATTAACTACAGGACTGGGTTTCATTCATCATTAACTACAGGACTGGGTTTCATTCATCATTAATTACAGGACTGGGTTTCAATCCATCATTAACTACAGGACTGAGTTTCATCAATAACTCCAGGACTGGGTTTCATCATTAACTACAGGACTGAGTTTCATCATTAACTACAGGACTGGGTTTCATTGATCATTAATTACAGGACTGGGTTTCAATCCATCATTAACTACAGGACTGAGTTTCATCATTAACTACAGGACTGGGTTTCATTCATCATTAATTACAGGACTGGGTTTCATTGATCATTAATTACAGGACTGGGTTTCAATCCATCATTAACTACAGGACTGGGTTTCAATCCATCATTAACTACAGGACTGGGTTTCATTCATCATTAAATACAGGACTGGGTTTCATTCATCATTAACTACAGGACTGGGTTTCATTCATCATTAACTACAGGACTGGGTTTCATTCATCATTAATTACAGGACTGGGTTTCAATCCATCATTAACTACAGGACTGGGTTTCATCATTAATTACAGGACTGGGTTTCAATCCATCATTAACTACAGGACTGGGGTTCATTCATCATTAACTACAGGACTGGGTTTCATTCATCATTAATTACAGGACTGGGTTTCATTCATCATTAATTACAGGACTGGGGCTCATTCATCATTAACTACAGGACTGGGTTTCATTCATCATTAACTACAGGACTGGGTTTCATTCATCATTAATTACAGGACTGGGTTTCAATCCATCATTAACTACAGGACTGGGTTTCATTCATCATTAACTACAGGACTGGGTTTCATTCAGCATTAACTACAGGACTGGGTTTCATTCATCATTAACTACAGGACTGGGTTTCATTCATCATTAACTACAGGACTGGGTTTCATTCATCATTAATTACAGGACTGGGTTTCATTCAGCATTAACTACAGGACTGGGTTTCATTCATCATTAACTACAGGACTGGGTTTCATTCATCATTAATTACAGGACTGGGTTTCATTCATCATTATCTACAGGACTGGGTTTCATTCATCATTAAATACAGGACTGGGTTTCATTCATCATTAACTACAGGACTGGGTTTCATTCATCATTAACTACAGGACTGGGTTTCATTCATCATTAATTACAGGACTGGGTTTCATTCATCATTAATTACAGGACTGGGTTTCATTCATCATTAATTACAGGACTGGGTTTCATTCATCATTAACTACAGGACTGGGTTTCATTCATCATTAACTACAGGACTGGGTTTCATTCATCATTAAATACAGGACTGGGTTTCATTCATCATTAACTACAGGACTGGGTTTCATCCATCATTAACTACAGGACTGGGTTTCATTCATCATTAATTACAGGACTGGGTTTCATTCATCATTAATTACAGGACTGGGTTTCAATCCATCATTAACTACAGGACTGGGTTTCATTCATCATTAACTACAGGACTGGGTTTCATTCATCATTAATTACAGGACTGGGTTTCAATCCATCATTAACTACAGGACTGGGGTTCATTCATCATTAATTACAGGACTGGGTTTCATTCATCATTAACTACAGGACTAGGTTTCATTCATCATTAATTACAGGACTGGGTTTCAATCCATCATTAACTACAGGACTGGGGTTCATTCATCATTAATTACAGGACTGGGTTTCATTCATCATTAATTACAGGACTGGGTTTCATTCATCATTAATTACAGGACTGGGTTTCAATCCATCATTAACTACAGGACTGGGTTTCGTCATTAATTACAGGACTGGGTTTCATTCATCATTAATTACAGGACTGGGGTTCATTCAGCATTAACTACAGGACTGGGTTTCAATCCATCATTAACTACAGGACTGGGTTTCATTCATCATTAATTACAGGACTGGGTTTCAATCGTCATTAATTACAGGACTGGGTTTCATTCATCATTAACTACAGGACTGGGTTTCATTCATCATTAACTACAGGACTGGGTTTCATTCATCATTAATTACAGGACTGGGTTTCATTCATCATTAAATACAGGACTGGGTTTCATTCATCATTAATTACAGGACTGGGTTTCATTCATCATTAAATACAGGACTGGGTTTCATTCATCATTAACTACAGGACTGGGTTTCATTCATCATTAATTACAGGACTGGGTTTCATTCATCATTAACTACAGGACTGGGTTTCATTCATCATTAACTACAGGACTGGGTTTCAATCCATCATTAACTACAGGACTGGGTTTCATTCATCATTAACTACAGGACTGGGTTTCATTCATCATTAACTACAGGACTGGGTTTCATTCATCATTAACTACAGGACTGGGTTTCAATCCATCATTAACTACAGGACTGGGTTTCATTCATCATTAACTACAGGACTGGGTTTCATTCATCAATAACTACAGGACTGGGTTTCATCATTAACTACAGGACTGGGTTTCATTCATCAATAACTACTCGACTGGGTTTCATTCATCAATAACTACAGGACTGGGTTTCATCATTAACTACAGGAATGGGTTTCATTCATCATTAACTACAGGACTGGGTTTCATTCATCAATAACTACAGGACTGGGTTTCATTCATCAATAACTACAGGACTGGGTTTCATTCATCAATAACTACAGGACTGGGTTTCATTCATCATTAATTACAGGACTGGGTTTCAATCCATCATTAACTACAGGACTGGGTTTCATCATTAATTACAGGACTGGGTTTCAATCCATCATTAACTACAGGACTGGGTTTCATCATTAATTACAGGACTGGGGCTCATTCATCATTAACTACAGGACTGTGTTTCATCATTAACTACAAGACTGTGTTTCATTCATCATTAACTACAGGACTGGGTTTCATTCATCATTAACTACAGGACTGGGTTTCATTCATCATTAACTACAGGACTGGGTTTCATTCATCATTAATTACAGGACTGGGTTTCATTCATCATTAACTACAGGACTGGGTTTCATTCATCATTAACTACAGGACTGGGTTTCATTCATCATTAACTACAGGACTGGGTTTCATTCATCATTAATTACAGGACTGGGTTTCATTCATCATTAATTACAGGACTGGGTTTCATTCATCATTAACTACAGGACTGGGTTTCATTCATCATTAATTACAGGACTGGGTTTCATTCATCATTAACTACAGGACTGGGTTACATTCATCATTAATTACAGGACTGGGTTTCATTCATCATTAACTACAGGACTGGGTTTCATTCATCATTAATTACAGGACTGGGTTTCATTCATCATTAATTACAGGACTGGGTTTCATTCATCATTAAATACAGGACTGGGTTTCATTCATCATTAACTACAGGACTGGGTTTCATTCATCGTAAATTACAGGACTGGGTTTCATTCATCGTAAATTACAGGACTGGGTTTCATTCATCGTAAATTACAGGACTGGGTTTCATTCATCGTAAATTACAGGACTGGGTTTCATTCATCGTAAATTACAGGACTGGGTTTCATTCATCGTAAATTACAGGACTGGGTTTCATCCATCGTAAATTACAGGACTGGGTTTCATTCATCGTAAATTACAGGACTGGGTTTCATTCATCGTAAATTACAGGACTGGGTTTCATTCATCGTAAATTACAGGACTGGGTTTCTATCCCGTTGGCCATGGTTTACTTTAATCCTATCATGTACTTTCCTTCAATAGAAAAAGAGGTTTGGGTAGGTAGAGGAAAACATACCAGACAGATTATATTCCAGACATACTGCTCCACACACACACACACACACACACACACACACACACACACACACACACACACACACACACACACACACACACACACACACACACACACACACACACACACACACACACACACACACACACACACACACACACACACCTCTCTATCTGACAGCCGTATTGCGGTGTGCTTGTTATGGACGACATGCTGACTCATGGCAATCAATACAAACTTTCCCAAAACACTATCATTCTCGGAGATGTCTCTGAGTAGTGTGTGCGTGTGCGTGCGTGTGTGTGTGTGTGTGTGCATGCTTGAGTGCGTGTGTGTGTGTGTTTATTTGTGTTTGCGTGTGTGTTTGTTCACGACCATGTGTGTGTTCTTGTGTGTGTTTTGTGTTTGTGTGTGTTAACGACCATGTGTGTGTTCGTGTGTGTGTTTTTGTGTTTGTGTGTGTTTTTGTGTTTGTGTGTGTTCACAACCATGTGTGTGTGTGTGTGTGTGTGTGTGTGTGTGTGTGTGTGTGTGTGTGTGTGTGTGTGTGTGTGTGTGTGTGTGTGTGTGTGTGTGTGTCTGTGTTTGTGTGTATTCACAACCATTGTACTGTTTTGCTATGTGCTGTATATCAATGTGCTTATGGTGTGTAGAGGAGTGGTCTAACGTTATCAGCATGTCTTATTCATTTGGGAATGAATTGTGGAACATAAAATCTGGATTTTTCTTTATTCTACGGTAAACGGGGCACCACCTATAATTTAGGTTGATAGGAAATGTTTTTAGCAAGTAGGGATAAACCATAACACAAGTATGACATTTATAATCTAAATATTTTTTAAAATTACAATTTGGATTCAAAATCTCAGAGACAGTGATAATATTTTATAAAACATAAATGTATTATAAAAAAATAGTCATACTAGAGTATACAGGATAAATGACTCAGTATGGTCATACTACAGTATACAGGATAGATGACTCAGTATGGTCATACTACAGTACAATTAGAACAATTGCTCTAATTCAAATATACAGTAGGTGTTTGGCCTTTAGTCATTGAGATCGGGGGGGATCAATAAGCAAGGGGTGCTTTCCATTTTCCAACTACGCTGATGTCTGAGCAGCAGAAGCATTTCAGTCGGTCGTAGCTGTTGTTCACTCCACGCTTTTAAAGTTCAGTTCCACACCTTATAATTCAGTTCCACGCTTTTATAGTTCAGTTCCACACCTTATAATTCAGTTCCACGCTTTTAAAGTTCAGTTCCAGACCTTATAATTCAGTTCCACGCTTTTTAGTTCAGTTCCACACCTTTATAATTAATTTCCATGCTTTTAAAGTTCAGTTCCATGCTTTTAAAGTTCAGTTCCACGCTTTTATAGTTCAGTTCCACGCTTTTATAGGTCAGTTCCACACTTTTAAAGTTCAGTTCCAGACCTTATAATTCAGTTCCACGCTTTTATAGTTCAGTTCCACACCTTTATAATTCAGTTCCACGCTTTTATAGTTCAGTTCCACACCTTTATAATTCAGTTCCACGCTTTTAAAGTTCAGTTCCACACCTTTATAATTCAGTTCCACGCTTTTAAAGTTCAGTTCCAGACCTTATAATTCAGTTACAAACTTTTACAGTTCAGTTCCAGACCTTATAATTCAGTTCAAACTTTTACAGTTCAGTTCCACACTTTTATAGTTCAGTTCCACACCTTTATAATTCAGTTCCACGCTTTTAAAGTTCAGTTCCACACCTTTATAATTCAGTTCCAAACTTTTACAGTTCAGTTCCAGACCTTATAATTCAGTTCCACACTTTTACTTTTCAGTTCAACGCTTTTACAGTTCAGTTCCACACCTTTAAAGTTCAGTTCTATGCTTTTACAGTTCAGTTCCACACCTTTAAAGTTCAGTTCTATGCTTTTACAGTTCAGTTCCACACCTTTAAAGTTCAGTTCTATGCTTTTACAGTTCAGTTCCACACCTTTAAAGTTCAGTTCTATTCTTTTACAGTTCAGTTCCACACCTTTAAAGTTCAGTTCTATGCTTTTACAGTTCAGTTCCACACCTTTAAAGTTCAGTTCTATGCTTTTACAGTTCAGTTCCACACCTTTAAAGTTCAGTTCTATGCTTTTACAGTTCAGTTCTATGCTTTTACAGTTCAGTTCCACACCTTTAAAGTTCAGTTCAACGCTTTTACAGTTCAGTTCCACACCTTTAAAGTTCAGTTCAACGCTTTTACAGTTCAGTTCCACACCTTTAAAGTTCAGTTCTATGCTTTTACAGTTCAGTTCCACACCTTTATAGTTCAGATCCACGCTTTTAGAGTTCAGTTACACACTTTTATAGTTCAGTTCCACACCTTTACAGTTCAGTTCCGTGCTTTTATAGTTCAGTTTGAATGGACAGTGAATGGACACCTACCCCCAGTAGGTGCTGAGGCTTCTTGCCTAATTGGCTGAAAAAATCTGTGGTCTCTCTTACCATGATGTGCCCCAGCCCCAGGGAAGAGAGTACCTTTCCTTAATAAAAGTAATATTGTTCCATTAGTGATAGATAAATCCTTTGTATAACCGGGAAGGGAAGGGTAAATGTTCAGGGCATAACGAGCCCGACATAATGATACAAAATATGATATGATCTCCTTGAAATACAGCACACAATGACCAGAGCATGCATCAGTACTCTTCTTGCCTCCCATCCTAGAACCTTATTGAAAGATTTCTACCAAAAAGCTGTTGTTGGTGTTAACAAGAATGTTCTTCTGATTCCATATGACGGATCTGGATTCTGTCCATTTAGAGCAGGGCGAGCCATTTGGCGGGCGCCTACTGTTACGGTGCCGTTCTGTCCTGGATAGAACATTGGAAGTGGATGTTCTGCCGTTTAACGGCCCTCTGGAGTGTCATCTTGTAATTCGCAGTCTGTTGGGAAAGGGAAAAAGAGTGGGCGGGTTGTGTCACATCTTTCCATCTCAACCTTTGGCATGCCGATAGGCAAGTATATGTGTGTTGGGTACGTTCTTCCAACTGCCAGGCATATGAAATATGCCAGTGTGACATCCCTACAGGTGGATAGAGGATGCGTGTCTGTGGGTGGGGAGATTTGTAACTGTTTTTGTGTGTGTGTGTGTGTGTGTGTGTGTGTGTGTGTGTGTGTGTGTGTGTGTGTGTGTGTGTGTGTGTGTGTGTGTGTGTGTGTGTGTGTGTGTGTGTGTGTGTGTGTGTGTGTGTGTGTGTGTGTGTGTGTGTACAGTACAGGTCAAACATTTGGACACACCTACTCATCCAACTGTGTGAGTGTGAAAGATTTACATATTCATCATTTTATTAGGGATGATTTGGACAGTTTTCACAGCCACTTTCTCTATGAACACATTCTGCTTCAACTGCAGAGAGGGAGTGACGGAGAGGGAGTGCAGAGAGGGAGTGACGGAGAGGGAGTGCAGAGAGGGAGTGACGGAGAGGGAGTGCAGAGAGGGAGTGACGGAGAGAGGGTGTGAGATAAGGAAGAGAGAGAGAAAAGAGAGAGAGAAAAGGGAGAAAGAGAGAGAGAGATAATATAACATTTGACATATCTTTATTCTTTAGGAACTTGTGTGAGTGTAATGTTTACTGTTCACTTTATATTGTTTATTTCACTTTTGCTTATTATCTATTTAACTTGCTTCCCATGCCAATAAAGCCCCTTGAAATGAATTGAATAGTGAGAGAGAGAGAGAGAGAGAGAGAGAGAGAGAGAGAGAGAGAGAGAGAGAGAGAGAGAGAGAGAGAGAGAGAGAGAGAGAGAGAGAGAGAGAGAGAGAGAGAGAGAGAGAAAGAGAGAGAGAGAGACTACTTTATCACCGACCTCAACCCAGAGTCTCTCAGAGCGTTCACTGTCAGCCTCCTGACACCCCTATCAGACCACAGCAATATCACGGTCTACCTGACCAGAGCAATACTCAATCATGAGGCATCAAGGCCAAAGGAACTGAGTAATATTAAGAAATGCTAGTGATGGAAGGAATGTATTGTGGAAACCTACCAAAAAACAATTAGGTAACAACAAATTCAATCCCTTCCAGACAACTTCCTCGACAAAACATTCCACTGTAATGGCGTAGGTGTAAATTTGGCAATAGAAAATGTGAACAGTATATTTGACCGGAGAAAAAGCAAAGAAAATGAACAACAATGACAAATGGTTTGATGAAAAATGCACAAACCTAAGAAATAAATTGAGAAACCTATCCAACCAAAAACATAGAGTCCAAGAAAACCTAAGTCTACTCCTCCACTGTGGTGAATCACTAAAACAATAATGAAGTACAATATGGAAAAATAAGGAACAGCACATCAGAAATCAGCTCATTGTAACTGAAGAATCCATAGACTAGTGAGAAAATTGGAAAACACTAAACAAATGGAGATGTATGGGTACACCACTTCTCCAATCTTTTTGGCTCTATAACAAATAACAAACAGCAAAAACATATACATGATCAAATACAAATCTTATAATCAACTATTGAAGACTACCAGAACCCACTGGATTCTCCAATTACCTTGAATGAACTACAGGACAAAATACAAACCCTACAACCCATAAAGGCCTGTGTTGTCGATGGTATCCTCAATGAAATTATAAAATGTACAGAGAACAAATTCCAATTGGCTATACTAAAACTCTTCAACATCATCCTTAGAGCTGGCATCTTCCCCAGTATTTGGCATCAAGGACTGATCACCCCAATCCACAAAAGTGGAGACAAATTTTACCCCAATAACTATAAGCGTTAAATCCATAAGAGGTTTTAACAACAACCTTGGAAAAATCCTCTGCATTATCATTAACAGCGGACTTGTACATTTCCTCAGTGAAAACAATGTACTGAGTAAATATCAAATTGGCTTTTCACCAAATGATCATATGACAGACCACGTATTCACCCTGCACACCCTAATTGACAAACAAACAAACCAAAACAAAGGCAAAGTCTTCTCATGCTTTGTTGATGTCAAAAAAGCATTCGACTCAAGTTTGCTTGAAGGTCTGCCATACAAATGGATGGAAAGTGGTTTGGTGGAAAAGCGGTGTCTTCAGCCATCACCGTAGTGATCTACTTGGCGGTGTCTTTAGCCATCACCGTAGTGATCTCCTTGGCGGTGTCTTTAGCCATCACCGTAGTGATCTCCTCAGCGGTGTCTTTAGCCACCACTATAGTGATCTCCTTGGCGGTGTCTTTAGCCATCACCGTAGTGATCTACTTGGCGGTGTCTTCAGCCATCACCGTAGTGATCTCCTTGGCGGTGTCTTTAGCCATCACCGTAGTGATCTCCTCGGCGGTGTCTTTAGCCATCACCGTCGTGATCTCCTTGGCGGTGTCTTTAGCCATCACCGTCGTGATCTCCTTGGCGGTGTCATTAGCCATCACCGTAGTGATCTCCTTGGCGGTGTCTTTAGCCATCACCGTAGTGATCTCCTCGGCGGTGTCTTTAGCCATCACCGTCGTGATCTCCTTGGCGGTGTCTTTAGCCATCACCGTAGTGATCTCCTTGGCGGTGTCTTTAGCCATCACCGTAGTGATCTCCTTGGCGGTGTCATTAGCCATCACCTTAGTGATCTCATTGGCGGTGTCTTTAGCCATCACTGTAGTGATCTCCTTGGCGGTGTCTTTAGCCATCACCGTAGTGATCTCCTTAGCGGTGTCTTTAGCCATCACCGTGGTGATCTGCTTGGCGGTGTCTTTAGCCATCACCGTAGTGATCTCCTTGGCGGCCTCTTTAGCCATCACCATAATGATCTCCTTGGCGGTGTCTTTAGCCATCACCATAGTGATCTCCATGGCGGCCTCTTTAGCCACCACTATAGTGATCTCCAGGATGATGGTTTGGCCCTTCAGGCATTATAGATGGCAGTGAGGGGCGAAGGAAGTGACACACAAAATACTGCAGCCTTTTGTGAATTCCCTGAAGCACTTATTGACCACAGAGACAGTGCCTATTAATCTAACAAACAAAGCCTTTGTGTGTGTGTGTGTGTGTGTGTGTGTGTGTGTGTGTGTGTGTGTGTGTGTGTGTGTGTGTGTGTGTGTGTGTGTGTGTGTGTGTGTGTGTGTGTGTGTGTGTGTGTGTGTGTGTGTGTGTGTGTGTGTGTGTGTGTGTGCATGCTTGCTCACATGTGTTTGTGTGTTTGTACTAGTGTGTGTTGATTTTTGAGCAGGGCCTCGTGCTCTCCTCTAGCCCAGGCCTATGGACTGGAGGTTTGAAGGCTCTGCCACTCTGTGGTTTAAGGTTTTCTTTGGGCAGCGGACTATCTCCACTGGTCATGAGGCTTAAATAGCCCTAGGCTCTGACACAGGCTGTAGTTTTGTATGGGGGTTGAGGTGTTGATGGGTTGAGCTTTGGGGCTGTGCGTTTGTCTCTCTCTGATGTTGGTTCTGGAACAGGAGCTCTGGAACAGGAGCTCTCACATAGCTCCTGTGGGCTGTTAAGCGGATGGAGCTCTGGTATTGGTCACGAGTCTGGAAGATGGAGCTGAAGAAGATGTCTGATGTTTTACATGCCCGTAACCAAATGTGTTATAGTTTTTTTGCATTGTTGGTGACTTATTTTGTACATAATGATGCTGCTAGCGAAAATACCTACCCATGATTACGATTATCCTACCAGCGGGACATTAAGAACTGTAATATCTTATGTTTCACTGAGTCGTGTCTGAACAACGACAGAGATAATATAGAGCTGGAGGAAGTGTCAATGCACCGGCTATCAGGTATCAAGGTAAGACTCAGATGCAGACCGTGTCGAAGTAACAATGTTTATTACAGCAACAGGGGCAAACGTGCAGGACGGCAGGACGGCAGGACGGCAGGCAGACTCAGGGTCAGGTCAGGCAGAGGTCGGTAATCCAGAGGTGGGGCATAGGTACAAGATGGCAGGCTCAGGGTCAGGGGTTGGCAGAGTGATCAGGCAGGTGGATACAGGGTCAGTACAGGCAAGGGCCAAAAACCAGGAGGACGAGAAAAGAGAGAGGGGGAAAAGCAGGAGCTGACACAACAACGCTGTTTGGCTTGACAAACAAGACTAACTGGCAAAAGACAAACAGAGAACACAGGTATAAATTCACAGGGTTTAATGAGGAAGATGGGCGACACCTGGAGTGGAGTAGAGACAATCACAAAGACAGGTGAAACAGATCAGGGTGTAACAATGGCAGAACAGGGATCATTTTCGTCAACATCCGCTGAATTACAGAGCGCCAAATTCAAATTAAATTACTAAAAATATAAAAATTTCATGAAATCACAAGTGCAATATAGCAAAACACAGCTTAGCTTGTTGTTAATCCACCTGGCGTGTCAGATTTCAAAATAGCTTTATAGCAAAAGCTATCCAAGCGTTTATGTTAGGACATCTCTCTCAGCAGACAAAACATTACAAACAGCTAGCAGCAAAGTAGATTGGTCACGAAAGTCAGAAAAGCAATCAAATGAATTGCTTACCTTTGATGATCTTTGGATTTTTGCACTCACGAGACTCCCAGTTAAACAATAAATGTTATTTTTGTTCGATAAAGAGGCTCGTGTAGGTCATGACGGGCAGACTAAAATTTCAAATAGTATCCGTAAGGTTCGTAGAAACATTTCACATGTTTATTATAATAAATCTTCAGGTTGTTTTTACAATAAATAATCCATAATATTTCAACCGGACCGTAGATTTTTCAATAGGAGAGAGAGAGAAAATGTCTGCTCCAAGCTGTTGCGCATGCAAAACTCTACTGGCACCCAGCCTCCCATTGAAGCAATGTGAACATTCTCGCTAATTCTTCTGAATAAAAGCCTGAAACTATGTCTAAAGACTGTTCACACCATGTGGACGCCATAGGGAAAGGAATATGGTTGATATCCCTTTAAATGGAGGGAAGGCATGCAATGGAACAGGGAGATTTTTTTCTCTTAGGCACATCCTGGTTGGATTTTCCAATACTTTTGCAGGTTTGGAAACTTTAGAGTGTTTTCTATCCTAATCTTACAATTATATGCATATTCTAGATTCTGGGCCTGAAAAATAGGCCGTTTCATTTGGGTACGTTTTTTATCCATACATCAAAATACTGCCCCCTACACTCAACAAGTTAAAGAAGGTTCAAGGTATTGCTCGCCTGAGGTAGAGTACCTTATGATAAGCTATAGACCACACTATCTACAAATATAGTTAATTGTCATCTACATTATTTGTAGCCATCTATTTACCACCACAGACCGATGCTGGCACTAAGACCGCACTCAACCAACTTTATAAGGCCAAACAAGAAAATTCTCACCCAGAAGCAGCCCTCCTAGTGGCTGGGGACTTTAAATGCAGGCAAACTTAAATCAGTTTTACAACATTTTTACCAACATTTCACATGTGCAACCAGAGGAAGAAAATAAACTCTAGACCGAAGGTGTCCCTGGCTAGGGCTGTAGCGGGGTGTCCCTGGCTTGGGCTGTAGCGGGGTGTCCCTGGCTTGGGCTGTAGCGGGGTGTCCCTGGCTTGGGCTGTAGCGGAATGTCCCTGGCTTCGGCTGTAGCGGGGTGTCCCTGGCTTGGGCAGGAGAGGTGTCCCTGGCTAGGGCTGTAGAGGGGTGTCCCTGGCTAGGGCTGTAGCGGGGTGTCCCTGGCTAGGGCTGTAGCGGGGTGTCCCTGGCTTGGGCTGTAGCGGGGTGTCCCTGGCTTGGGCTGTAGAGGTGTCCTTGTCTCGGGCTGTAGAGGTGTCCCTGTCTAGGGCTGTAGAGGTGTCCCTGTATAGGGCTGTAGAGGTGTCCCTGCCTAGGGCTGTAGAGGTGTGCAGGTATTCTTGTTTCTGGTGTCTGAATGTCTGACACACAGGGTTAAGGCAGGAGGTTGGGGGGTTTAGGGCTCTGGGGTCGGAGGTGTGTGTGGGTGGGTATGTGTGTGTGTGTGGGGGGTCTGATGGGGTTTAGTAGCTTTGGCTTGTCTCTCTGCTACCAAACCTTGGCTGTCTAAACGAGCCCCACTGGTCCTCATTACCCTTTCCCTGGGATGTACACACACACAACCTCATGGTCGTTGATGAGGCGTATCAGAGGAGTACAGTGGTTTGTGATGGTTTGCCCAGATAGCCCGCGCTCCCCTGGTGACCCCGGCTTCAGGGGTCATTACCACAGTGATGAAGGCTAATGATGCTTGGACCACCCCGTGGTTGGCAAGGCAACACTACAGACGCAGTACGTCCAACTGTATGGCTGGGAGACTTGTTTTTGTGCTGAAGTAGTGTGTTTTTAGATTTTTAACTTGGTTAGCAATGACACTGTGAAGTCTGGCACCATAATAAAGCCATGTTGTTTTCGTTATCAGCTTGTCCAGTTGTGAGTACAAACAGACCAACAGAGAGAGCTGCAGCACAGTAGCAGGTCACACAGTTGTTTGTGCTTGTTAGTTCATTAGGTTAATTTTTGTTATAGACTATTCACTTGAAATTCATTTTTTACGAGCTTGACAAATCTGACCTTGCTGTTGTGTCTATATATTCTAATTAAGCAAATAAGGCCTGAGGGGGTGTGGTATATGGTGAATATACCACGGCTAAGGGCTGTTCTTAGGCAAGACGCAACGCTGAGTGCCTGGGAACAGCCCTTAGCCGTGGTAAATTGGCCATGTACCAAAACCCCCCGAGGTGCCTTATTTATTGCTATTATAAACTGATTACCAACATAATTAGAGCAGTAAAAATAAATATTTTGTCATACCCGTGGTACTGTATATGGTCTGATTTACCACTGCTGTCAGCCAATCAGCATTCAGAGCTCGAACCACCTCGTTTATGATGACCTTTATACAGTGTCAGAAGCCCACAGCATCTGTCCAGAGCCTGTATCTGACTGCTTTTCTAACCCTCCCATATATTACTCACAGAGATAAAAAGCGATATAAATCAGGCTGGTCACTAGAAATACACGGCAATTTGGGATGTTTGAAAAGGTCCTGAGAACGTCGATATCTGCCTTCCTCGGTATTCACAAAAAAAAGTACAAGATCTCCCAGCGCTCGGCACAAACTCAGTTCCCAATACTCTAGCAAACCGTTTTTTTTTATGATTTTGTTTAAAGCCTTCCCCAAACCATAGCCCTAACCTTAACCAGTTGGAATCAATACCAAAACTGTTAACCTTTGAGTTGTTTCTGTTTTAACCCTGTAACCATGTGGAATTAACCCTGTAACCAAGTGGAATTAACCCTGTAACCATGTGGAATTAACCCTTTAACCAAGTGGAATTGACCCTGTAACCATGAGGAATTAACCCTGTAACCATGAGGAATGAATCCTGTAACTATGAGGAATTATCCCTGTAACCATGAGGAATTAACTCTGTAACCATGAGGAATTAACCCTATAACCATGAGGAAGTAACCCTGTAACCGTGAGGAATTAATCCTGTCACTACATGGAATTAACCCTGTAACCATGAGGAATTAACTCTGTAACCATGAGGAATTAACCCTATAACCATGAGGAATTAACCCTGTAACCGTGAGGAATTAATCCTGTAACCACACAGAATTAACCCTGTAACCATGAGGAATTAACCCTGTAACCACATGGAATTAACCCTGTAACCATGAGGAATTAACTCTGTAACCATGAGGAATTAATCCTGTAACCACACGGAATTAACCCTGTAACCATGACGAATTAACCCTGTAACAATGAGGAATTAACCCTATAACCATGAGGAATTAACCCTGTAACCATGAGGAATTAATCCTGTAACCATGTGGAATTAACCCTGTAACCATGAGGAATTAATCCTGTAACCATGAGGAATTAACCCTATAACCATGAGGAATTAACCCTGTAACCATGAGGAATTAACTCTGTAACCATGAGGAATTAACCCTATAACCATGAGGAATTAACCCTGTAACCGTGAGGAATTAATCCTGTAACCATGAGGAATTAATCCTGTAACCACGTGGAATTAACCCTGTAACCATGAGTAATTAATCCTGTAACCACACAAAATTAACCCTGTAACCATGAGGAATTAACCCGGTACCCACTCAGAATTAACCCTATAACCACGAGGAATTAACCCTGTAACCATGAGGAATTAACCCGGTACCCACTCAGAATTAACCCTATAACCATGAGGAATTAACCCTGTAACCATGAGGAATTAACCCGGTACCCACTCAGAATTAACCCTATAACCATGAGGAATTAACCCTGTAACAATGAGGAATTAACCCTATAACCATGAGGAATTAACCCTGTAACCATGAGGAATTAATCCTGTAACCATGTGGAATTAACCCTGTAACCATAAGGAATTAACCCGGTACCCACTCAGAATTAACCCGGTACCCACTCAGAATTAACCCTGTAACCATGAGGAATTAACCCGGTACCCACTCAGAATTAACCCTGTAACCATGAGGAATTAACCCTGTAACCATGAGTAATTAACCCTGTAACCATGAGGAATTAACTCTGTAACCATGAGGAATCAACCCTATAACCATGAGGAATTAACCCTGTAACCGTGAGGAATTAATCCTGTAACCACACGGAATTAACCCTGTAACCATGAGGAATTAATCCTGTAACCATGTGGAATTAACCCTGTAACCATGAGGAATTAATCCTGTAACCATGAGGAATTAACCCTATAACCATGAGGAATTAACCCTGTAACCATGAGGAATTAACTCTGTAACCATGAGGAATTAACCCTATAACCATGAGGAATTAACCCTGTAACCGTGAGGAATTTACCCGGTACCCACTCAGAATTAACCCTGCAACCATAAGGAATTAACCCGGTACCCACTCAGAATTAACCCGGTACCCACTCAGAATTAACCCTGCAACCATGAGGAATTAACCCGGTACCCACTCAGAATTAACCCGGTACCCACTCAGAATTAACCCTGCAACCATAAGGAATTAACCCGGTACCCACTCAGAATTAACCCGGTACCCACTCAGAATTAACCCTGCAACCATGAGGAATTAACCCGGTACCCACTCAGAATTAACCCGGTAACCATGAGGAATTAACCCGGTACCCACTCAGAATTAACCCGGTACGCACTCAGAATTAACCCTGTAACCATGAGGAATTAACCCGGTACCCACTCAGAATTAACCCTGCAACCATGAGGAATTAACCCGGTACCCACTCAGAATTAACCCGGTAACCATGAGGAATTAACCCGGTAACCATGAGGAATTAACCCGGTACCCACTCAGAATTAACCCGGTACCCACTCAGAATTAACCCTGCAACCATGAGGAATTAACCCGGTACCCACTCAGAATTAACCCGGTACCCACTCAGAATTAACCCTGCAACCATGAGGAATTAACCCGGTACCCACTCAGAATTAACCCGGTACCCACTCAGAATTAACCCTGCAACCATGAGGAATTAACCCGGTACCCACTCAGAATTAACCCGGTACCCACTCAGAATTAACCCTGCAACCATGAGGAATTAACCCGGTACCCACTCAGAATTAACCCGGTAACCATGAGGAATTAACCCTGTAACCATGAGGAATTAACCCGGTAACCATGAGGAATTAACCCTGTAACCATGAGGAATTAACCCGGTAACAATGCAGAATTAATGTGTCAAACCAGACGTTCATCCATAATACATCGAATTTCGAAGGGAAACTATGAAATCTTGTTGATATAAATATAGAAGTTAATATATTGCCACTAAAATGAGTCTGTGCCTGTAAAATATGTTTCCACAGAGAAAGCATCTGTTCAACAAGTGATGAAGCAACATGGTGGATATGTCCTTTTTGCCTAGATACACTACATGCAGCCAGTCACACCTCACTGAGCCAGTCACACCTCATGGAGCCAGTCACACCTCATTGAGCCAGTCACACCTCATGGAGCCAGTCACACCTCACTGAGCCAGTCACACCTCATGGAGCCAGTCACACCTCATTGAGCCAGTCACACCTCATGGAGCCAGTCACACCTCATTGAGCCAGTCACACCTCATGGAGCCAGTCACACCTCATTGAGCCAGTCACACCTCATTGAGCCAGTCACACCTCATTGAGCCAGTCACACCTCATTGAGCCAGTCACACCTCATTGAGCCAGTCACACCTCATGGAGCCAGTCACACCTCATTGAGCCAGTCACACCTCATGGAGCCAGTCACACCTCATTGAGCCAGTCACACCTCATTGAGCCAGTCACACCTCATTGAGCCAGTCACACCTCATTGAGCCAGTCACACCTCATGGAGCCAGTCACACCTCATTGAGCCAGTCACATTGAGCCAGTCACACCTCATTGAGCCAGTCACACCTCATTGAGCCAGTCACACCTCATGGAGCCAGTCACACCTCATTGAGCCAGTCACACCTCATTGAGCCAGTCACACCTCATGGAATCCGTCACACCTCATAGAGCCAGTCACACCTCATGGAGCCAGTCACACCTCATGGAGCCAGTCACACCTCATTGAGCCAGTCACACCTCATGGAGCCAGTCACACCTCATTGAGCCAGTCACACCTCATGGAGTCCGTCACACCTCATGGAGTCCGTCACACCTCATGGAACCAGTCACACCTCATTGAGCCAGTCAGACCTCATTGAGCCAGTCACACCTCATGGAGCCAGTCACACCTCATTGAGCCAGTCACACCTCATTGAGCCAGTCACACCTCATGGAATCCGTCACACCTCATAGAGCCAGTCACACCTCATGGAGCCAGTCACACCTCATGGAGCCAGTCACACCTCATTGAGCCAGTCACACCTCATTGAGCCAGTCACACCTCATTGAGCCAGTCACACCTCATGGAGTCCGTCACACCTCATAGAGCCAGTCACACCTCATGGAGCCAGTCACACCTCATGGAGCCAGTCACACCTCATTGAGCAAGTCACACCTCATGGAGCCAGTCACACCTCATTGAGCCAGTCACACCTCATTGAGCCAGTCACACCTCATTGAGCCAGTCACAGCTCATTGAGCCAGTCACACCTCATGGAGTCTGTCACACCTCATGGAGTCCGTCACACCTCATGGAGTCTGTCACACCTCATGGAGTCTGTCACACCTCATGGAGTCTGTCACCCCTCATGAAGTCTGTCACACCTCATGGAGTCCGTCACTCCTCATGGAGCCAGTCACACCTCATAGGCCAGTCACACCTCATGGAGTCCGTCACTCCTCATGGAGCCAGTCACACCTCATTGAGCCAGTCACACCTCATGGAGTCCGTCACACCTCATGGAGTCCGTCACACCTCATGGAGGCAGTCACACCTCATGGAGTCTGTCACACCTCATTGAGCCAGTCACACCTCATGAAGCCAGTCACACCTCATTGAGCCAGTCACACCCCATGGAGTCCGTCACACCTCATGGAGTCCGTCACACCTCATTGAGCCAGTCACACCTCATGGAGCCAGTCACACCTCATGGAGTTCGTCACACCTCATGGAGCCAGTCACACCTCATGGAGTCCGTCATACCTCATTGAGCCAGTCACACCTCATTGAGCCTGACTGCAGGTCAGTTTAATACTAAAGAGACTGTAATGACCTCGTGTTGTAACAGCATGGATACGTGTTCCTGTGGAATTAGACCAGGTCCTTCCAGACAGTTATAGTGGGCCAATTAACCCATCGATTAAACCTAATCAAGTGATTGATCAGAGTTTCTCTCAGCTGACTGAGGTAGTTTCTCATCACAGAGTCTGGGAGACTCGTCCAATAGAGTGATACCTTGTGGAAATCAAGGCTAGACATTCTGAAATGAAAAGCCATCGGAACCCAGGGACATGGCTTCTCCATTCAGGTCTATTGGCATAGAACGGAGAGATAGCCACACTTTGTATTGACTTCTTCACTGTATCATTTCCCAGTTGGAGTGCTTTAGTGTTCTGTCTTGACTTTAGATTTTTCATAATTGACTGACTCTTTGGTTAGAGAATAGCTCAGGGTGTGGATATTGATCTTACAGACGGCTGTGGGATCATTTTGTTAAGTTATTCGTTTTATGAATATCTCTCTCTCTATCAATGTCTCTCTCTATCCCTGTCTCCTATCTTTCTGCCTCCACCTTTTTCCAATGCAAAAATGTTCAACTTGGTACATGTCAAAATCCTATGAAAGGCCTTGAGGTGCTCAGTGCTGTTTGTATAGAGCAGAGGAGTTATCTGAAGAGTGTTGCTAATACTTCAATCCTCTGAAAGGCTGTTTCACTACTCTGTAGACTCAAACAGCCTATGTGGATTTTGATTGGTTTAGTTTGTTTGTCTATATATATATGTGTGTGTGTGTGTGTGTGTGTGTGTGTGTGTGTGTGTGTGTGTGTGTGTGTGTGTGTGTGTGTGTGTGTGTGTGTGTGTGTGTGTGTGTGTGTGTGTGTGTGTGTGTGTGTGTGTGTGTGTGTGTGTGTGTGTGGCCGTATGTGTGTATGTGTGCTTGTGTGTGTGGCTGTATGCGTGCGTGTGCGTGTTAGTGTGTGTTTGTGTGTGGCCATGTCCGTGCATGTGTGTGTGTGTGCGTTGCAGACTGCTCTATCTATTGACTGCTTGGGTTTTTGTTCGATCAGGCCAATTGAATATTTATTGTTGCTGGCTTGGTAAATAGGAGGGAGGGAGGGGAGTGATAATTTCCTCACCTTCGTTCCTCTCTGTTACTAGTGCTAGCTAACTAATTAACTAACTAACTAAGTAACTAATTAACTAGCTAACTGACTGATAAACAAGCTAACTAGCTAACTAAGTAACTAACTAGCTAAGTGACTAACTAACGAACTAATTAATTAAATAACTAACTAACTAAGTAACTAACTAACTAGCTAACTGACTGGCTGACATGATCTAACTAGCTAACTGACTGATAAACAAACTAACTAGCTAACTAAGTAACTAACTAGCTAAGTGACTAACTAACTAACTAATTAATTAAATAACTAACTAACTTCAACAGACTAACTTCAACAGACTAACATCATAACAGCTACAGCATTAACCTGCATACCTTTCTAACGTACCTACTCACTGCCAACATTACAGTAGCAACATGTTACAGCTATGATGATGATGTTAGAGAGCTTCAACTCTCTTAGTTCTCCTTCACCTTGGATGATGACACAACACTCACCACTTGAACCTTTTGACCCTGATAGTCTACAACCTTGCATTAGAGCCACTGTACCACATAGCACCCCTTCTCTCCTTGGGCTAAGTTGCCTGGAACTTTCTAGACAAAAAACAAAGAGGTCAGAGAGTCAGAGAGAAAGGGGGAGGGAGAGAGATAGAGATAGAGGGGGAGGGAGAGAGATAGAGAGAAAGGGGAGGGAGAGAGAGAGAGAGAGAGAGAGAGAGAGAGAGAGAGAGAGAGAGAGCGAGGGGGAGGGAGAGAGATAGAGAGAAAGGGGGAGGGAGAGAGATAGAGAGAGGGGGGAGGGAGAGAGATAGAGATAGAGGGAGGGAGGGGAGAAAGAGAGAGAGAGGGAGGAAGGGGAGAAAGAGAGAGAGAGAGGGAGGAAGGGGAGAAAGAGAGAGAGAGAGGGGAGAAAGAGAGAGAGAGAGGGAGGGATGGAGGGAGGGCAGAAATAGGGAGAGCGGGAGGGTGGGAGAGAGGGAGGGAGAGTAGGAGCGGGAGGGGAGAGGGGGGAGAGAGAGAAAGCAAAAAGCCTTCGACTCAATTTGGCATGAGGGTCTGCTTTACAAATTGATGGAAAGTGGTGTTGGGGATAAAACATACGACATTCTAAAATCCATGTACACAAACAACAAAAGTGCAGTTGAAATTGGCAAAAAACACACACATTTCTTCACACAGGGCTGTGGGGTGAGACTTAAGCCCCACCCTCTTCAACATATATATCAACGAACTGGCGCGGGCACTAGAAAAGTCTGCAGTACCCGGCCTCACCCTACTAGAATCTGAAGTCAAATGTCTACTGTTTGCTGATGACCTTGTGCTTCTGTCACCAACCAAGGAAGTCCTACAGCAGCACCTAGATCTCCTGCACAGATTCTGACAGACTTGGGCCCTGACAGGAAATCTCAGTAAGACCAAAATAATGGTGTTCCAAAAAAGGTCCAGTCGCCAGGATCACAAATACAAAATCCATCTAGACACTGTTGCCCTAGAGCACACAACAAACTATACATACCTTGACCTAAACATCAGGTAACAGGTAACTTCCACAAAGCTGTGAACGATCTGAGAGACAAGGCAAGAAGGTAATTCTATGAAGGAAAAAGGAAACCTCACACTGCTCTTGATAGTATCACTGATCTTTAATAAGCTTCACCTATCGGCCTCACGGCCTTCGTCAGAGCTTTTGGGATATTTTGAAAGTTGCACCAGTATGTGGACCTGGCCCCTCCCACATCCGTTCTACACATTGAAGGGGGTTGGAGGCAAAGGAAAAATAAATAAGTGCTACCAAATATAACAATATGCATTTCATAAATATTTCAAAAGTGTATAAATAAGGCGTATTAAACACGTCTGTAAAATCTCAATGAGGACATAGTAAGTTTTCCTTAGTCATTGGGTACATCATACGAGAAACGTCAGAATAATCTACAAGAGACACATATTTCATGTTCAAATTCACAACATAACATACATAGGCATTTCATCATTAAGTCCTTTAGGAAATAATGTCTGGAGGGTGAAAATCCCAAAACATTCTCTTTTACTCAGAGTTGTATTTATGTCACCTGCCCTGTCTGATATCTTAACTTTCTCTAAAGGTGGAAATGTCATGCTTCAGGTCATTGAAATGTACAGCGACTGGATAATCCCTGTCATTTCTCCTGATTCAACTTTTATGTTCACTAATTCTCTGTTTGAGAAAACGAGAGGTCTTACCTACATAGCACAGCCCACATGGACATTTAATAATGTAGATAACACGGATGGTGGAACATGTAATAATGTAATATATTTGGAACCGTTTTCCTGTGTGGGTGGCAGAAATATTCAGACATCATATTGTTGCACTGTGCACATCCTCTGCATTTATAGCTACCATTTGGTAGAGGGCATAAAAGAGTCTGGCTAATTTTATTTTGTGGCTGGCAGTTGACATGAACCAATTTATGGCGTAAATTGCGACCTCTCCTATACACAATACGTGGTGGATACTTAAATTCAGCCGGCAAAGCTGGACCCGATGATAAAATATGCCAGTGTTTCTTGACCAGTGTTTCTTGACCACACCTTGCACTTTTCGCAAATTCAAAGTAGTTGGGAACATTACAGAGTGTTCACAGGTAACTTACACAAAGCTGTGAACGATTTGAGAGACAAGGTGTATGGTTGTGAAGTCTGGGGTCAGCTCACCAACCAAGACTTCACAAAATGGGACAAACACCAAATTGAGACTGCATGCAGAATTCTGCAAAAACATATTCCATGTACAACGTAGAACACCAAATAATGTAGAGCAGAATTAGGCCGATACCCACTAATTATCAATATCCTGAAAAGAGACGTTAAATTCTACAACCACCTAAAATGTAGCGATTCCCAAACAGTCCATAACAAAGCCATCACCTACAGAGAGATGAACCTGTAGAAGAGTCCCCTAAGCAAGCTGGTCCTGGGGCTCTGTTCACAAACACAAACACACCCCACAGAGGCCCAGGACAGCAGAGAGAGAGGAGAGGGGGGGGTAGAGAGTGAGCGGGAGAGGGGGGAGGGGGAGGGGGAGGAAAGAGAGAGGGAGAAAGAGAGCTAGAGAGAGACAGGGGGGGATGTAATATCAAGTACTAGCAACCCTGGCAGTCCTTGAGCTGTTTGGAGAGGCATACCTGAGGAGCTGTACCTCTTGCTACTCAATGGAAGTGTGTGTGTCTGTGTGTGTGTGTGTGTGTGTGTGTGTGTGTGTGTGTGTGTGTGTGTGTGTGTGTGTGTGTTCTGCAGCTAGCTTAATGGCGGTGTGTTTTATTGCAGGTCAGGGCCTCCGGCCGGTCTCAGCAATGTCTCTTCTCCCCAGACAGAGATAAAAAAACATTAAAAAAGAGATAAAAAGAAAGAGAGAAGTAGAATGGAGAGAGGGAAAGAGAAATATGTTATGAGGGAGAGAGAGAGATGATAGAGATAGAGATCAATATCTTAGGAGGAAGAGAGAGGGAGAGAGAGAGAGAGAGAGAGAGAGAGAGAGAGAGAGAGAGAGAGAGAGAGAGAGAGAGAGAGAGAGAAAGAAAGAAAGAAAGAAAGAAAGAAAGAAAGAAAGAAAGAAAGAAAGAAAGAAAGAAAGAAAGAAAGAAAGAAAGAAAGAAAGAAAAAAAGAAAGAAAGAAAGAAAGAAAGAAAGAGAAAGAAAGAAAGAGAGAGAAAGGTGGAGGTACACTATAATAAGGTGAGTCAAATATAAGAGGATAAAAAAGAGAAAGAAATAGAGCTATAACAAGTTAAAAATGAGTGATGTAAAGACAGATGTGACATTACTTCAGTATGACAGACAGGAATGTGACAGTCCAGTTTCAACCCACCACTCTACAGTGGTGTAGCCAGACATGTGTTGGTGGGTGGGCCTCCTAGAAGGGGAATTTAGATTCCATCTGTTAGACTTGTAGCCAGACATGTGTTGGTGGGTGGGCCTCCTAGAAGGGGAATTTAGATTCCATCTGTTAGACTTGTAGCCAGACATGTGTTGGTGGGTGGGCCTCCTACAAGGGGGATTTTGATTGGATCTGTTAGACTTGTAGCCAGACATGTGTTGGTGGGTGGGCCTCCTAGAAGGGGCATTTAGATTCCATCTGTTAGACTTGTAGCCAGACATGTGTTGGTGGGTGGGCCTCCTAGAAGGGGAATTTAGATTCCATCTGTTAGACTTGTAGCCAGACATGTGTTGGTGGGTGGGCCTCCTAGAAAGGGAATTTAAATTCCATCTCTTAGACTTGTTGTCCTTCCTACTACTTGTCATTTCATTGTGGAAGTTGTTTCGGGGTTAGCACTAAATTGCTAGCCATACCTTCTTTTTTACTGTCTATAAAACAGGCTGGCATTATATGGACCTTGGGATCGTTTTACAGTATGCTATCTCCAGCATTTACTGTTCTGCAATAAACTTCCTATGGAACTCTAAGGGCTGTTGGGGTAGAAGTTGGTCCCTAACCACAGATCTAGAATCAGATTGCTTTATGTTAGGGGCATTGGACAAATAGTACCTGACGCTATATCACTGGTTAGAGGTTTGGATCATATAGAAGAGACACCTGGCGTATGTATTGTACTAATGTATATATGAAGGGATTTGTTTTATACAGAATTCACTTTTTGAAAAAGTAGCATACAGTGTGTACCATATACAGTATATATACAGTACCAGTCAAAAGTTGGACACACATTCTCATTCAAGGGTTTTACTTTATTCTTTACTATTTTCTGCATTGCAGAATAATAATAAAGACATCAAAACTATGAAATAGCAAATACGGAATCATCTAGTACCAAAGTGTTAAGATTTTAGATTCTTCAAAGTAGCCACCCTTTGCCCTGATGACAGCTTTGCACACTCTTGGCATTCTCTTAACCAGCTTCATGAGGTAGTCACCTGGAATGCATTTTAATTAACAGGTGCTCCATGTTAGAAGTTAATTTGTGGAATTTCTTTCCTTCTCAATGCGTTTGAGTCAATCATTTGTGTTGTGACAAGGTAGGGGTGGTATACAGATTATAACCCTATTTGGTAAAAGACCAGGTTTTTTGTCTCAAACAAAGAAACAGATACATATTTGCAGGTAATTTGAATCTATGCTGGCTTCCATTAAGAGTAGCAAGGTGACGGTGCTTCAAAATGTCACCCTGGAACCTTCCATCGCTGCTTACAGCCACCCAGGTCACGGTTGGGAGTGCGGGCGCGCGTGTGTCACAATCTAAGCCCTGTGTTCCAACCCTGTGTGAGTCACAAGTTCCACTCCGTCAAGCTTCCACATCACAGGGGAGAGGCTGACCGAAAAGAGGAGAAGAAGAGCGGAGAACAGAGAAAACATGTAATGCAACTCTCCAGTGATAGGCTATGGATTGGGTTGCTCGGTCATCAAGAATCAATAGCTGTCGATTCCAAGAGAGAATAGACTAGAATAGTATAGAATAGGATAGAATAGAATAGGATAGAATAGCCTGCAACAGCATAGAACAGAATAGAATAAGCGTGTCCTCACAATTCGTAATAGCAAAATAACCACTAAATCTTATTTGTGCTTGGAACCTCCAGTCAAAACATCACTAGAATGAACATTACAGTTGAGCAGTTGAGTTTTTGTGTCTTTACACAATTTGTTTCTCATTTCTTCTCACCTTTCCTCATATGGCTCATCCCTTCATCTCACCAGGGATAGGCAGCAGGTCTGTCCTCCTCATCCCTTCATCTCACCAGGGATAGGCAGCAGGTCTGTCCTCCTCATCCCTTCATCTCACCAGGGATAGGCAGCAGGTCTGTCCTCCTCATCCCTTCATCTCACCAGGTTTAGGCAGCAGGTCTGTACTCCTCATCGCTTCACCTCCCCAGGGATAGGCAGCAGGTCTGTCCTCCTCATCCCTTCATCTCACCAGGGATAGGCAGCAGGTCTGTCCTCCTCATCCCTTCATCTCACCAGGGATAGGCAGCAAGTCTGTCCTCCTCATCCCTTCATCTCACCAGGTTTAGGCAGCAGGTCTGTCCTCCTCATCCCTTCATCTCACCAGGGATAGGCTGCAGGTCTGTACTCCTCATCCCTTCATCTCACCAGGGATAGGCTGCAGGTCTGTACTCCTCATCCCCCTCTTCTCACCAGGGATACCTGCAGGTCTGTCCTCCTCATCCCTTCATCTCACCTGGGATAGGAGGCAGGTCTGTACTCCTCATCCCTTCATCTCACCAGGGATAGGCAGCAGGTCTGTCCTCCTCATCCCTTCATCTCACCAGGGATAGGCAGCAGGCAGCACGTCTGACTGTCCTTCTGTTATAGATCCTACTGATACCTGCCTGCTACTATGCCCGAACACTGTATTTGTGTGTGTGTGTGTGTGTTTGTTCGCCACATGTGGTAAATTTCCCAATTGAGTCGTAGATTACACAGTGGTGTGACTAGAGGTATACAGACACGGCTTTATCAGCTGACTGTCAAGGATGGATTTAAGAACATCACACACACACACACACACACACACACACACGCACACACGCACGCACGCATACACACACATACGCACACATACACACACACACACACGCACGCACACACACACACACACGCTGAGAGCCCTTCTCGCCTGTGAAAGGTGTGATTTATAACGCCTCCATCCCTTCATCCAATCTCTCCATCCGTCCCTCTGTAGTCTGCAAAGTGTGATTACCCATGTCTCACTGCAAGTATTGTCATTAAATAGTTGCTATGACAACATCATCTCCATCTCTGTCTTCGTGTAACATAGTCTGTGTGTTTTCTTGCCATTCTTGTTTTGTAATTTTGTAATTTTTCCTCACCTACAGAGAGAGAGGAAGAGAGAGATAGAGAGAGAAAAATAAGAGAGAGAGAGGAAAAGAGAGAGAACAATAAGAGAGAGAGAGAGAGAGAGAGGAAGAGAGGGATAGAGAGAGGAAAATAGAGAGAAAGAGAGAGAGAGTGAGAGAGGAAGAGAGAGAGGAAGAGCGAGAGAAGGAGAGAGAGAGAGAGAGAGAGAGAGAGAGAGAGAGAGAGAGAGAGAGAGAGAGAAGAGAGAGAGAGAGAGAGAGAGAGAGAGAGAGAGAGAGAGAGAGAGAGAGAGAGAGAGAGAGAGAGAGAGAGAATTAGAAATGCAATTATTGTTTAGGTTGAAATGACAACTGCTGTGTTCTTAGATTGATTGAACACCACTCAGAGAGCTGTTGGCCTGATGAGACACTGCTGTCTGACTGACGCCTGATGAGACACTGTTGTCTGACCGGGGCCTGATGAGAAACTGCTGTCTGACTGACGCCTGATGAGACACTGTTGTCTGATGATGTGCTGTCTGACTGACGCCTGATGAGACACTGCTGTCTGACCGGGGCCTGATGAGAAACTGCTGTCTGACTGACGCCTGATGAGACACTGTTGTCTGACCGGGGCCTGATGAGAAACTGCTGTCTGACTGACGCCTGATGAGACACTGTTGTCTGACCGGGGCCTGATGAGACACTGCTGTCTGACCGACGCCTGATGAGACACTGCTGTCTGACCGACGCCTGATGAGACACTGATGTCTGACCGACGCCTGATGAGACACTGCTGTCTGACCGACGCCTGATGAGACACTGATGTCTGACCGACGCCTGATGAGACACTGCTGTCTGACCGACGCCTGATGAGACACTGATGTCTGACCGACGCCTGATGAGACACTGCTGTCTGACCGACGCCTGATGAGACACTGTTGTCTGACCGGGGCCTGATGAGACACTGCTGTCTGACCGACGCCTGATGAGACACTGTTGTCTGACCGACGCCTGATGAGACACTGCTGTCTGACCGACGCCTGATGAGACACTGTTGTCTGACCGACGCCTGATGAGACACTGCTGTCTGACCGGGGCCTGATGAGACACTGTTGTCTGACCGGGGCCTGATGAGACACTGTTGTCTGACCGGGGCCTGATGAGACACTGCTGTCTGACCGACGCCTGATGAGACACTGATGTCTGACCGACGCCTGATGAGACACTGCTGTCTGACCGGGGCCTGATGAGACACTGCTGTCTGACCGGGGCCTGATGAGACACTGCTGTCTGACCGGGGCCTGATGAGACACTGTTGTCTGACCGACGCCTGATGAGACACTGCTGTCTGACTGACGCCTGATGAGACACTGTTGTCTGACCGGGGCCTGATGAGACACTGTTGTCTGACCGGGGCCTGATGAGACACTGCTGTCTGACCGACGCCTGATGAGACACTGTTGTCTGACCGGGGCCTGATGAGACATTGTTGTCTGACCGGGGCCTGATGAGACATTGTTGTCTGACCGGGGCCTGATGAGACATTGTTGTCTGGCCGGGGCCTGATGAGACATTGTTGTCTGACCGGGGCCTGATGAGACATTGTTGTCTGGCCGGGGCCTGATGAGACACTGTTGACTGTGACATTCCCAGAACCGCCCGTTCCCAGAACTGAATCCAATTGAGTACATCTGGGACATCATGTCTCACTCCATCCACCAACGCCACATTGCACCACAGACTGTCCAGGAGTTGGCGGATGCTTTAGTCCAGGTCTGGGATGGTCTCCTGAGGGATCTCCTCCGCCACCTTATCAGGAGCATGCCCAGGTTGTTGTAGGGAGGTCATACAGGAACGTGGAGGCCACACACACTACTAAGCCTAATTTTGACTTGTTTTAAGGACATTACATCAAAGTTGGATCAGCCTGTAGTGTGGTTTTCCACTTTAATTTTGAGTGTGACTCCAAATCCAGACCTCCGTGGGTTGATACATTTGATTTCCATTGATCATTTTTGTTTGATTTTGTTGTCAGCACATTCAACTATGTAAAGAAAAAAGTATTTAATAAGAATATTTAATTCATTCAGATCTAGGATGTGTTAATTTAGTGTTCTAGGCTTGTACTTCCAGCTCATACATACTATATGCATTTTACGGAACCTTGGTCTTACTGTTATGGCATCTGCCTTCTCTACTGGAATCTACTGAATTGGTGTTAAGTCTTGGACCATCTGCCATCTCCACTGGAACCTACTGAATTGGTGTTAAGTCTTGGACCATCTGCCATCTCCACTGGAACCTACTGAATTGGTGTTAAGTCTTGAACCATCTGCCATCTCCACTGGAATCTACTGAATTGGTGTTAAGTCTTGAACCATCTGCCATCTCCACTGGAATCTAATGAATTGGTGTTAAGTTTTGAACCATCTGCCATCTCCACTGGAATCTACTGAATTGGTGTTAAGTCTTGGACCATCTGCCATCTCCACTGGAATCTACTGAATTGGTGTTAAGTCTTGAACCATCTGCCATCTCCACTGGAATCTACTGAATTGGTGTTAAGTCTTGAACCATCTGCCATCTCCACTGGAATCTACTGAATTGGTGTTAAGTCTTGAACCATCTGCCATCTCCACTGGAATCTACTGAATTGGTGTTAAGTCTTGAACCATCTGCCATCTCCACTGGAATCTACTGAATTGGTGTTAAGTCTTGAACCATCTGCCATCTCCACTGGAATCTACTGAATTGGTGTTAAGTCTTGGACCATCTGCCATCTCCACTGGAATCTGCTGAATTGGTGTTAAGTCTTGAACCATCTGCCATCTCCACTGGAATCTACTGAATTGGTGTTAAGTCTTGAACCATCTGCCATCTCCACTGGAATCTACTGAATTGGTGTTAAGTCTTGAACCATCTGCCATCTCCACTGGAATCTACTGAATTGGTGTTAAGTCTTGAACCATCTGCCATCTCCACTGGAATCTACTGAATTGGTGTTAAGTCTTGAACCATCTGCCATCTCCACTGGAATCTACTGAATTGGTGTTAAGTCTTGAACCATCTGCCATCTCCACTGGAATCTACTGAATTGGTGTTAAGTCTTGAACCATCTGCCATCTCCACTGGAATCTACTGAATTGGTGTTAAGTCTTGAACCATCTGCCATCTCCACTGGAATCTACTGAATTGGTGTTAAGTCTTGGACCATCTGCCATCTCCACTGGAATCTACTGAATTGGTGTTAAGTCTTGAACCATCTGCCATCTCCACTGGAATCTACTGAATTGGTGTTAAGTCTTGAACCATCTACCATCTCCACTGGAATCTACTGAATTGGTGTTAAGTCTTGAACCATCTGCCATTTCCACTGGAATCTACTGAATTGGTGTTAAGTCTTGAACCATCCGCCATCTGCACTGGAATCTACTGAATTGGTGTTAAGTCTTGAACCATCTGCCATCTCCACTGGAATCTACTGAATTGGTGTTAAGTCTTGAAGGCAGAATGTACCTGGATTATAATAGTGAATCCAAATGATTAGTCCATATGTTGGGCTGAGTACTATATTTCCCAGATTTGTATCTAAAGCTGCATAATATTGTTGTCTTGGATACATAATATGAGTGTGAGTGTGTATGTGGAGTGGACCTGTGGATGACTTCTTGTTTTCTGTCTGATGGTTTCCTATGTGTTATTGTGCTGCATTGATTGTCCCCAGATTGCTACCGGAGGCGAGGAATGATCCACTGCAAATGGAGCCTTCCAGGATGTGATGCTCTGTTTGTCTTAGATAGAGGGTGGAGAAGGAGGGGGTGAAAAGAGCGGGAGGAGTGTAATATTGAAAGATTGGGGAGGATGAAAACGAGGAGTAAAATGGCAGCCAATTTAGAGCTGAGGAGAAATGGAGAGGGAACTGGGGCGATTGGGCAATTTATAGAAACACCAGGGATTGTATTCAGCCTATGCTACATTTCCAACTGACACACACTCATACACACACACACACACACACACACACACACACACACACACACACACACACACACACACACACACACACACACACACACACACACACACACACACACACACACACACACACACACACACTCCCATTACACATTTCTAGTAATGGGTGCAACTGTCCATGGTTTAACGTAGTACTCACAGCCCTGTTACAGAGGGCCTTCATGTGTAGATTGTATCTGCTATGTCAGTCTTGTGTGCCCACTGTAAGAGCTGTTCACTAGCATGGTCTTCAAGACACACTACTCTGCTCTTCCATAACTCCCTCTGGCCATCTGAGAGTGAATCAGGTGAAACAGGGTTTTGCTTATATTTGTCCTGTTTTTTTTTTATGCATATCCCACTTTCCCTGAAACTGGGGTCAAAGGCCAGGGTCAGCCATTATTGACAACAGATCAACCAATAAATCGATTCTTCAACTTGCTGGCTCTGGGATTGAAAAAAGTAACCTTTCCGGTTATTGACCCAACGCTCTAAGCGCTAGGCTACCTGCATGTATGTGTATGTGTGTGTCTGAGGAATACAGTTTATATTGGCAGCTTTATGAAATGTGCATGACATTGAGTTTTTCAGCTTGATTCCATTTTGCTCTCAGCCTGTAAGACCTGATTCAGTTACTCCAGATATCGGTGTGTGTGTGTGTGTGTGTGTGTGTGTGTGTGTGTGTGTGTGTGTGTGTGTGTGTGTGTGTGTGTGTGTGTGTGTGTGTGTGTGTGTGTGTGTGTGTGTGTGTGTGTGTGTGTGTGTGTGTGTGTGTGTGTGTGTGTGTGTGTGTGTGTGTGAGAGAGAGAGAGAGAGAGAGAAACATAGGGGATTAGCGAGAGGAATTCAGGACAAAGAGAAAGATAAAAGGGGAAGAGTGTAGAGTGAGAAGGGCTATGAGGGAGAGATAGAGGAACCCTTGTGTGTCCAGTGGCTTATAAACAAGTCCATTATGGCTGACGGTGTATCAGTCTCCTCTCTCCCAGATGGTGTAAATGTACAGGGTGAGACACAGTGTATCAGTCTCCTCTGTCCCAGATGGTGTAAATGTACAGGGTGAGACATGGTGTATCAGTCTCCTCTGTCCCAGATGGTGTAAATGTACAGGGTGAGTCACGGTGTATCAGTCTCCTCTCTCCCAGATGGTGTAAATGTACAGGGTGAGACACGGTAATCAGTCTCCTCTCTCCCAGATGGTGTAAATGTACAAGGTGAGACAACTATAAGCACATATGTAATATGCTGTACACCTGGGGAAATAGCTGTGTGAGCACAAAAACACACACGCACAGTCTCTCTTTCTCTCTCTCTCTCTCTCTCTCTCTCTCTCTCTCTCTCTCTCTCTCTCTCCCTCTCTCACTCACCCACACACACACAAGCATGCGCACACTCGCGCACACACTTGCACTCATACATGTACACACCCACAAGCACACTTTTCTCTGTATGTGTAAATTCTCAGCTCATCTCAACAAAGGAGATATGGCTCTAGCTGCCAATCCCCCCGTCCGCTCTCTGGCCTGGTTCTTTGTAAGGCTCAATACAAGTTTACTGGCACAATGTTGATTTAACAGGGCTGATACAGTACCTACCCCTATGTGTGTGTGTGTGTGTGTGTGTGTGTGTGTGTGTGTGTGTGTGTGTGTGTGTGTGTGTGTGTGTGTGTGTGTGTGTGTGTGTGTGTGTGTGTGTGTGTGTGTGTGTGTGTGTGTGTGTGTGTGTGTGTGTGTGTGTGTGTGTGTGTGGGTCAATATAAATGCTGCACTGTTTACTTTATGTTTCAAATAAGAGGTGCAATATGGGTGTTTTCTTTGACATAGAGATAGAGAGACAGACAGAGAGAGAGAGATGTAGAGAGACAGGATGAGAGACACAGAAAGACAGAACACAGAGAATGAGACATATAAAGAGAGAGAGAGAATGAGACAGAGAGAAAAAGAGAGAGAAAGAGAAAGAGAAGTGTGAGAGAAACAGAGAGGGAGAGAGAAACAGAAGAGCAATAATGAGGGAGAGAGAGAGAGAGAGAGAAAGAGCGAGAGAGAGAGAAAGAGCGAGAGAGAGAGAAAGAGAGTGAGAGAGAGGAAGAGGGAGAGAGAGAGAGAGAGAGAGAGAGAGAGAGAGAGAGGGAGAGAGAGAGAGGATGAGAGAGAAAAGTGGAGATACATTTGAGCCCACAAATTACACAGGCATCTGTGTGAACATTAACCTGGGGGAGGTACTTTTTAGTATCATACATTCTAGACTTTTAGACATCCGTTTTTGAACATAGTGTCTTGAACATGACCCACATTGGATTTTTACATAATTACCACACATCTGACTTCTTCAGGGCACTGTGACTTCTTCAGGGCACTGTGACTTCTTCAGGGCACTGTGACTTATTCAGGGCACTGTGACTTCTTCAGGGCACTGTGACTTCTTCAGGGCACTGTGACTTCTTCAGGGCACTCTGACTTCTTCAGGGCACTGTGACTTCTTCAGGGCACTGTGACTTCTTCAGGGCACTGTGACTTCTTCAGGGTACTGTGACTTCTTCAGGGCACTGTTACTTCTTCAGGGTACTGTGACTTCTTCAGGGCACTGTGACTTCTTCAGGGTACTGTGTCTTCTTCAGGGCACTGTGACTTCTTCAGGGTACTGTGACTTCTTCAGGGCACTGTGACTTCTTCAGGGTACTGTGACTTCTTCAGGGCACTGTGACTTCTTCAGGGTACTGTGTCTTCTTCAGGGCACTGTGACTTCTTCAGGGCACTGTGACTTCTACAGGGCACTGTGACTTCTTCAGGGCACTGTGACTTCTTCAGGGCACTGTGACTTCTTCAGGGCACTGTGACTTCTTCAGGGTACTGTGTCTTCTTCAGGCACTGTGACTTCTTCAGGGCACTGTGACTTCTTCAGGGCACTGTGACTTCTTCAGTACTGTGACTTCTTCGGGGCACTGTGACTTCTTCAGGGTACTGTGTCTTCTTCAGGGCACTGTGACTTCTTCAGGGCACTGTGACTTCTTCAGGGCTTCTTCAGGGCACTGTGACTTCTTCAGGGTACTGTGACTTCTTCAGGGCACTGTGACGGACACTGTCTTCAGGGCACTCGGACTTCTTCAGGGCACTGTGACTTCTTCACTGGACTTCTTCAGGGCACTCTGACTTCTTCAGGGCACTGTGACTTCTTCAGGGTACTGTGACTTCTTCAGGGCATTGTGACTTCTTAAAGGTACTGTGACTTCTTCAGGGCACTGTGACTTCTTCAGGGTACTGTGACTTCCTCAGGGCACTGTGGCTTCTTCAGGGTACTGTGATGGTGAAGATTTCCTGGGAGCTTGTATATACTGTAGAGTGTGCGACTCTTTTAAAAAATATATATAACATATGTTTCCCATGCCAATAAAGCCCCTTTGAATTGAAAGAGAGACAGAGACAGAGACAGAGACAGAGACAGAGACAGAGACAGAGACAGAGACAGAGACAGAGACAGAGAGAGAGAGAGAGAGAGAGAGAGAGAGAGAGAGAGAGAGAGAGAGAGAGAGAGAGAGAGAGACAGAGACAGAGACAGAGACAGAGACAGAGAGAGAGAGAGAGAGAGAGAGAGAGAGAGAGAGAGAGAGAGAGAGAGAGAGAGAGAGATCTATATGACTATGACTATATTACAGAACAGTAAGGAGAGTAGGACTTGTGGTAAAAGGTCAGTTCTCTGTGGTTTTGTTTGGATATTGATGGTTCTTGTCTGATTCAGCTGTATTCTACCTCTACATCCTCCTATCTCTGGGCTGGTTATGGAGAAGGATAATATATACCAAGTACACCAAACATTAATAACACCTTCCTAATATTGAGTTGTACCTCATTTTGCCCTCATAATAGCCTAATTTTGATGGAGAATGGGCTCTGCTAGGTATTGTGTCAAGTTGGCTGGATGTCCTTTGGGTGGTGGACCATTCTTGGTACAGTACACACAGGAAACTGTTGTGCGTGGAAAACCCAGCAGCGTTGCAGTTCTTGACACAAAATTGATCTACATATCACTCAGGATACACACACACTGCATCACTACCAGACCAAGAAATCACTCAACTCAGAAGCACTTACTAACAGGACGATGTGAGAGTCATGCACCAGTGTAAGAGGAGCATTGATTGACTGATTTATTTATTGAGAAAAAAATCTGCACTGAGTACGGTAACCCAGGCGATACCACGTTTGTGACTTGGTCCCCGTTGAGAACGAGGAGCAGAGAGGAGAAAGAGCGGTGTACTTCGACAGAAGAAAGAATGGTGTACTTCGACAGAAGAAAGAATGGTGTACTTCGACAGAAGAAAGAGCGGTGTACTTCGACAGAAGAAAGAATGGTGTACTTCGACAGAAGAAAGAATGGTGTACTTCGACAGAAGAAAGAGCGGTGTACTTCGACAGAAGAAAGAATGGTGTACTTCGACAGAAGAAAGAGCGGTGTACTTCGACAGAAGAAAGAATGGTGTACTTCGACAGAAGAAAGAATGGTGTACTTCGACAGAAGAAAGAGCGGTGTACTTCGACAGAAGAAAGAATGGTGTACTTCGACAGAAGAAAGAGCGGTGTACTTCGACAGAAGAAAGAATGGTGTACTTCGACAGAAGAAAGAATGGTGTACTTCGACAGAAGAAAGAGCGGTGTACTTCGACAGAAGAAATAATGGTGTACTTGAACAGAAGAAAGAGTGGTGTACTTCGACAGAAGAAAGAGAGGTGTACTTCGACAGAAGAAAGAATGGTGTACTTCGACAGAAGAAAGAGCGGTGTACTTCGACAGAAGAAAGAATGGTGTACTTCGACAGAAGAAAGAATGGTGTACTTCGACAGAAGAAATAATGGTGTACTTCGACAGAAGAAAGAATGGTGTACTTCGACAGAAGAAATAATAGTGTACTTCGACAGAAGAAAGAATGGTGTACTTCGACAGAAGAAATAATGGTGTACTTCGACAGAAGGAAGAATGGTGTACTTCGACAGAAGAAAGAATGGTGTACTTCGACAGAAGAAAGAATGGTGTACTTCGACAGAAGAAAGAATGGTGTACTTCGACAGAAGAAAGAATGGTGTACTTCGACAGAAGAAAGAGCGGTGTACTTCGACAGAAGAAATAATGGTGTACTTGAACAGAAGAAAGAGTGGTGTACTTCGACAGAAGAAAGAGAGGTGTACTTCGACAGAAGAAAGAATGGTGTACTTCGACAGAAGAAAGAGCGGTGTACTTCGACAGAAGAAAGAATGGTGTACTTCGACAGAAGAAAGAATGGTGTACTTCGACAGAAGAAATAATGGTGTACTTCGACAGAAGAAAGAATGGTGTACTTCGACAGAAGAAATAATGGTGTACTTCGACAGAAGAAAGAATGGTGTACTTCGACAGAAGAAATAATGGTGTACTTCGACAGAAGAAAGAATGGTGTACTTCGACAGAAGAAAGAATGGTGTACTTCGACAGAAGAAAGAATGGTGTACTTCGACAGAAGAAAGAGCGGTGTACTTCGACAGAAGAAATAATGGTGTACTTCAACAGAAGAAAGAGTGGTGTACTTCGACAGAAGAAAGAGAGGTGTACTTCGACAGAAGAAAGAATGGTGTACTTCGACAGAAGAAAGAATGGTGTACTTCGACAGAAGAAAGAGCGGTGTACTTCGACAGAAGAAAGAGCGGTGTACTTCGACAGATGAAAGAATGGTGTACTTCGACAGAAGAAAGAGTGGTGTACTTCGACAGAAGAAAGAATGGTGTTTTTAGTTTTTATTTCACCTTTATTTAACCAGGTAGGCTAGTTGAGAACAAGTTCTCATTTGCAACTGCGACCTGGCCAAGATAAAGCATAGCAGTATGAACAGACAACAACACAGAGTTACACATGGAGTAAACAATTAACAAGTAAATAACACAGTAGAAAAAAAGGGGGAGTCTACATACAATGTGTGCAAAAGGCATGAGGTAGGCAAATAATTACAATACTTCGACAGAAGAAAGAATGGTGTACTTCGACAGAAGAAAGAATGGTGTACTTCGACGGAAGAAAGAATGGTGTACTTCGACAGAAGAAATAATGGTGTACTTCGACAGAAGAAAGAACGGTGTACTTCGAACTGTTATTGTATTTTCTATGACAACCTGGATTTGTGGCGACAGGCATTTGAGCTATCGTAACCATATTAGCACAGTCCCCAAAGGGATGTGTGTGTGCGTGTGCGTGTGTGTGTGTGTGTGTGTGTGTGTGTGTGTGTGTGTGTGTGTGTGTGTGTGTGTGTGTGTGTGTGTGTGTGTGTGTGTGTGTGTGTGTGTGTGTGTGTGTGTGTGTGTGTGTGTGTGTGTGTGTGTTTATGTGCAGTGTGTACAGTGTGTACAATGTGTACAGTGTGTGTACAGTGTGTGTGTGTTAGCGAAAGCCCAGGGGAGAATCCTCTCTAATCACACGCGTTTGACAGAGCCAAACACTGGGAGTTCCCTAGAGCTCATCCCTCTTCCCTGCTCCGATGTTGGTGCACACACACATGTGCAGGCCTGGGGGACTGTCTCGTTGTGAACTAAAGAACAACAGGAGTTCAGTAGGACTGGGTGTGAACTAAAGAACCACAGGAGTTCAGTAGGACTGGTTGTGAACTAAAGAACCACAGGAGTTCAGTAGGACTGGTTGTGAACTAAAGAACCAAAGGAGTTCAGTAGGACTGGTTGTGAACTAAAGAACCACAGGAGTTCAGGAGTTCAGTAGGACTGGTTGTGAACTAAAGAACAACAGGAGATCAGTAGGACTGGTTGTGAACTAAAGAACCACAGGAGTTCAGTAGGACTGGTTGTGAACTAAAGAACAACAGGAGATCAGTAGGACTGGTTGTGAACTAAAGAACAACAGGAGTTCAGTAGGACTGGTTGTGAACTAAAGAACAACAGGAGTTCAGTAGGACTGGTTGTGAACTAAAGAACCACAGGAGTTCAGTAGGACTGGTTGTGAACTAAAGAACCACAGGAGTTCAGTAGGACTGGTTGTGAACTAAAGAACCACAGGAGTTCAGTAGGACTGGTTGTGAACTAAAGAACAACAGGAGTTCAGTAGGACTGGTTGTGAACTAAAGAACCACAGGAGTTCAGTAGGACTGGTTGTGAACTAAAGAACCACAGGAGTTCAGTAGGACTGGTTGTGAACTAAAGAACCACAGGAGTTCAGTAGGACTGGTTGTGAACTAAAGAACCACAGGAGTTCAGTAGGACTGGTTGTGAACTAAAGAACCACAGGAGTTCAGTAGGACTGGTTGTGAACTAAAGAACCACAGGAGTTCAGTAGGACTGGTTGTGAACTAAAGAACCACAGGAGTTCAGTAGGACTGGTTGTGAACTAAAGAACCACAGGAGTTCAGTAGGACTGGTTGTGAACTAAAGAACAACAGGAGTTCAGTAGGACTGGTTGTGAACTAAAGAACCACAGGAGTTCAGTAGGACTGGTTGTGAACTAAAGAACCACAGGAGATCAGTAGGACTGGTTGTGAACTAAAGAACCACAGGAGATCAGTAGGACTGGTTGTGAACTCGCCACGGAGCTGTAGGACTGGTTGTGAACGGAACCTTCAGTAGGACTGGTTGTGAACTAAAGAACCAGGCTCTGACTCAGGCCCTACACCCAAACAAGGGCACTGCGTTCATCCACCTCTGGCCTGCTCGCCTCCCTACCACTGAGGAAGTACAGTTCCCGCTCAGCCCAGTCAAAACTGTTCGCTGCTCTGGCCCCCAATGGTGGAACAAACTCCCTCACGGTTGTGAACGCCAGGACAGCGGAGTCAATCACCACCTTCAGGAGACACCTGAAAAACCCCACCTCTTCAAGGAATACCTAGGATAGGGTTCAGTAACTGGTTGTAAGTAATCCCTCTCAGTAGGACTCTCCCCCAACAAGATTTAGACTGGTTCTCCCCTGCAAGGAGTTCAGTAGGACTGTTCCACTGGTTGTCATAACTGGTGTATGCACCAATTTGTAGGAGTCGCTCTGGATAGAGCGTCTGCTAAATGACTTAAATGTAAATGTAATGTAAATGTTGTGAACTAAAGAACCACAGGAGTTCAGTAGGACTGGTTGTGAACTAAAGAACAACAGGAGTTCAGTAGGACTGGTTGTGAACTAAAGAACAACAGGAGTTCAGTAGGACTGGTTGTGAACTAAAGATCCACAGGAATTTAGTAGTACTCGTTGTGAACTAAAGAGCAACAGGGGCTCAGTTCTAAGCTGGTCATTGATTTGAAAAGTACCCCAGAGAATTTCCTCAGACAATCCGGTCATTTCCAAGTTGCAATCTTTTACAGCATGTCAACGCACTGTTCTCTTTACCATTGCAATGGATGTCTACTATTTTAACAGGGCTGTTGTCTCTACTATTTTAACAGGGCTGTTGTCTCTACTATTTTAACAGGGCTGTTGTCTCTACTATTTTAACAGGGCTGTTGTCTCTACTATTTTAACAGGGCTGTTGTCTCTACTATTTTAACAGGGCTGTTGTCTCTACTATTTTAACAGGGCTGTTGTCTCTACTATTTTAACAGGGCTGTTGTCTCTACTATTTTGAGTTCAGGGCTGTTGTCTCTACTATTTTAACAGGGCTGTTGTCTAAAGAACTACTATTTTAACAGGGCTGTTGTCTCTACTATTTTAACAGGGCTGTTGTCTCTAAAGAACAATTTTAACAGGGCTGTTGTCTCTAACTATTTTAACAGGGCTGTTGTCTCTACTATTTTAACAGGGCTTTAGTAGTCTCTACTATTTTAACAGGGCTGTTGTCTCTCTATTTTAACAGGGCTGTTGTCTCTACTATTTTAACAGGGCTGTTCTCTCTCAATGGATGTCTACTATTTAACAGGGCTGTTGTCTCTACTATTTTAACAGGGCTGTTGTCTCTACTATTTTAACAGGGCTGTTGTCTCTACTATTTTAACAGGGCTGTTGTCTCTACTATTTTAACAGGGCTGTTGTCTCTACTATTTTAACAGGGCTGTTGTCTCTACTATTTTAACAGGGCTGTTGTCTCTACTATTTTAACAGGGCTGTTGTCTCTACTATTTTAACAGGGCTGTTGTCTCTACTATTTTAACAGGGCTGTTGTCTCTACTATTTTAACAGGGCTGTTGTCTCTACTATTTTAACAGGGCTGTTGTCTCTACTATTTTAACAGGGCTGTTGTCTCTACTATTTTGACAGGGCTGTTGTCTCTACTATTTTGACAGGGCTGTTGTCTCTACTATTTTGACAGGGCTATTGTCTCTACTATTTTGACAGGGCTGTTGTCTCTATTATTTTGACAGGGCTGTTGTCTCTACTATTTTGACAGGGCTATTGTCTCTACTATTTTGACAGGGCTATTGTCTCTACTATTTTGACAGGGCTGTTGTCTCTACTATTTTGACAGGGCTGTTGTCTCTACTATTTTGACAGGGCTATTGTCTCTACTATTTTGACAGGGCTATTGTCTCTACTATTTTGACAGGGCTATTGTCTCTACTATTTTGACAGGGCTATTGTCTCTACTATTTTGACAGGGCTATTGTCTCTACTATTTTGACAGGGCTATTGTCTCTACTATTTTGACAGGGCTATTGTCTCTACTATTTTGACAGGGCTATTGTCTCTACTATTTTGACAGGGCTATTGTCTCTACTATTTTGACAGGGCTGTTGTCTCTACTATTTTGACAGGGCTATTGTCTCTACTATTTTGACAGGGCTATTGTCTCTACTATTTTGACAGGGCTATTGTCTTTACTATTTTGACAGGGCTATTGTCTTTACTATTTTGACAGGGCTATTGTCTCTACTATTTTGACAGGGCTATTGTCTCTATTATTTTGACAGGGCTATTGTCTCTACTATTTTGACAGGGCTATTGTCTCTACTATTTTGACAGGGCTATTGTCTCTACTATTTTGACAGGGCTATTGTCTCTACTATTTTGACAGGGCTATTGTCTCTACTATTTTGACAGGGCTATTGTCTCTACTATTTTGACAGGGCTATTGTCTCTACTATTTTGACAGGGCTATTGTCTCTACTATTTTGACAGGGCTATTGTCTCTACTATTTTGACAGGGCTATTGTCTCTACTATTTTGACAGGGCTATTGTCTCTATTATTTTGACAGGGCTGTTGTCTCTATTATTTTGACAGGGCTATTGTCTCTACTATTTTGACAGGGCTATTGTCTCTACTATTTTGACAGGGCTATTGTCTCTATTATTTTGACAGGGCTGTTGTCTCTACTATTTTGATAGGGCTATTGTCTCTACTATTTTGACAGGGCTATTGTCTCTACTATTTTGACAGGGCTATTGTCTCTACTATTTTGACAGAGCTATTGGCTCTACTCTTTTGACAGGGCTATTGTCTCTACTATTTTGACAGGGCTATTGTCTCTACTATTTTGACAGGGCTATTGTCTCTACTATTTTGACAGGGCTATTGTCTCTACTATTTTGACAGGGCTATTGTCTCTACTATTTTGACATGGCTATTGTCTCTACTATTTTGACAGGGCTATTGGCTCTACTCTTTTGACAGGGCTGTTGTCTCTACTATTTTGACAGAGCTATTGTCTCTACTATTTTGACAGGGCTATTGTCGCTACTCTTTTAACAGGGCTATTGTCTTTACTATTTTGACAGGGCTATTGTCTCTACTATTTTGACAGGGCTATTGTCTCTACTATTTTGACAGGGCTGTTGTCTCTACTATTTTGACAGAGCTATTGTCTCTACTATTTTGACAGGGCTATTGTCGCTACTCTTTTAACAGGGCTATTGTCTTTACTATTTTGACAGGGCTATTGTCTCTACTATTTTGACAGAGCTATTGTCTCTACTATTTTGACAGGGCTATTGTCTCTACTATTTTGACAGGGCTATTGTCTCTACTATTTTGATAGGGCTATTGTCTCTACTATTTTGACAGGGCTATTGTCGCTACTCTTTTGACAGGGCTATTGTCTTTACTATTTTGACAGGGCTATTGTCTCTACTATTTTGACAGGGCTATTGTCTCTACTATTTTGATAGGGCTATTGTCTCTACTATTTTGACAGGGCTATTGTCTCTACTATTTTGATAGGGCTATTGTCTCTACTATTTTGATAGGGCTATTGTCTCTACTATTTTGACAGGGCTATTGTCACGACTCTTTTCTCTCATTCCAGCACTCATTCGATTATGATTTGCATCAATATAATCACTGAGAAGACGCTAGTGTTGTGTGTGTGCCAATGTTGTGGTCTATAAAGACCTGTTGCTATGAACAACATTTAAGACAGAGCCTCAATTATCGCAAATCATAGTCAAGTGCTGGCGCTTTTTTCATATTCATGTGATCTAAAGCCATGACCAATAGGATCACCTCAGTGATAAGGAAATAGACCGAGACGGGTTGGCGACGCCAAACAAAACTAACACAACCACTAATTGTTTCTTAAATAATAATATGATTATCAGACTGTGGAGTTTGTTTCTTTACATGGTATAAAATGACCGTGTTTGATGGGACTAGCAACGGAATAGCTTAGCAAGAAATGTTTGTGGCAAATAATTAGAGCTATTAAGTTTGTGAGGAGAAATGTAAGGCAATTCAGCTCACAGACACATCATAGTGGTCCTTCTGTAGCTCAGTTGGTAGAGCATGGCGCTTGTAACGCCAGGGTAGTGGGTTTGATTCCCGGGACCACCCATACGTAGAATGTATGCACACATGACTGTAAGTCGCTTTGGATAAAAGTGTCTGCTAAATGGCATATATTATTATTATTATTATATTATATATATTACATCATCACACGTATGCATTCACTCTTCTCTTCATTTATGATAATGTCACTAAACAATGTATTCCTGATTGATGACAGTTTTGCTACCTCTTGCTGTCATATGAATATTCCTACTAAAATGTAAAATCTCATGAACTCTTTTGGCACA
>NC_068439.1:15473063-15510563 GCF_023373465.1 Oncorhynchus keta
TGGAGTGAAGGAGGGATGGAGTGAAGGAGGGATGGAGTGAAGGAGGGATGGAAGGATGGAGGGATGGAGTGAAGAAGGTATGGAGTGAAGGAGGGTATGGAGTGAAGGAGGGTATGGAGTGAAGGAGGGATGGAGTGAAGGAGGGTATGGAGTGAAGTAGGGTATGGAGTGAAGGAGGGTATGGAGTGAAGCAAGGATGGAGTGAAGGAGGGATGGAGTTAAGGAGGGTATGGAGTGAAGGAGGGATAGAGTTAAGGAGGGTATGGAGTGAAGGAGGGTATGGAGTGAAGGAGGGATAGAGTTAAGGAGGGTATGGAGTGAAGGAGGGTATGGAGTGAAGGAGGGTATGGAGTGAAGGAGGGAATGGAAGGATGGGGGATAGAGTGAAGGAGCGATGGAGCGAAGGAGGGTATGGAGTGAAGGAGGGGATGGAGTGAAGGAGGGTATGGAGTGAAGGAAGGGGATGGAGTGAAGGAGGGTATGGAGTGAAGGAGGGTATGGAGTGAAGCAAGGATGGAGTTATTTTTTTAATTTTTTTAATTTTACCTTTATTTAACCAGGCAAGTCAGTTAAGAACACATTCTTATTTTCAATGACGGCCTGGGAACAGTGGGTTAACTGCCTGTTCAGGGGCAGAACGACAGATTCGTACCTTGTCAGCTCGGGGTTTGAACTCACAACCTTCCGGTTACTAGTCCAACGCTCTAACCACTAGGCTACCCTGCCGCCCCAGTGAAGGAGGGATGGAGTTAAGGAGGGTATGGAGTGAAGGAGGGATAGAGTTAAGGAGGGTATGGAGTGAAGGAGGGTATGGAGTGAAGGAGGGATAGAGTTAAGGAGGGTATGGAGTGAAGGAGGGTATGGAGTGAAGGAGGGAATGGAGTGAAGGAGGGTATGGAGTGAAGGAGGGATGGAAGGATGGGGGGATAGAGTGAAGGAGCGATGGAGCGAAGGAGGGTATGGAGTGAAGGAGGGGATGGAGTGAAGGAGGGTATGGAGTGAAGGAGGGTATGGAGTGAAGGAGGGTATGGAGTGAAGGAGGGTATGGAGTGGAGGGATGGAGTGAAGGAGGGTTGGAAGGATGGAGGTCTGCAAGCTTCATATAGTTTATTAATCTCTTTACCTCTCTAATCACACAGTGTGGTTGTACACACACGGACCGGTACCAACAAACACACCAACCGGAAGCAACAGACACACACCAACCTATTACCACTCAAAGTAGCCTACGGCCGTGCACACTGAGTATGCATTCATGATTTGGAGAGCACTCTGTTCAAGTTTTTGTGTGCGCACATGTGTGTGTCTGTGTGTGTGTCTGCGTATGTGTGTGTGTGTTTGTGTGTGTGTGTTTGTGTGTGTGTGTGTCTGCGTATGTGTGTGTGTGTTTCTGTGTGTGTGTGTGTGTGCGCGTGTGCGTGTGTGTGTGTGTGTGTGTGTGTGTGTGTGTGTGTGTGTGTGTGTTTGTGTGTGTGTGTGTGTGTGTGTGTGTGTGTGTGTGTCTGTGTGTGTGTGTGTGTGTGTGTGTGTAGTCATTATTTCTCCCCTTTTGATATAGATAATCCATTTTGAATATTGGCCTTAACACTTGACAAAAATTAAACTTGGAAAAAATTGCCCAGGCAAAATATTGTGTTTGAAATTGCGCCAAAGTAACCATTTTAGATTAGCAGAGATAGAGAATTCCTCAGGTTCTCCGCTCCCTACTCTCCTCACACACAAACAGACGGACTCTTAGAGGCTCTCCACTCCCTACTCTCCTCACACACAAACACACGGACACTTAGAGGCTCTCCGCTCCGTACTCTCCTCACACACAAATACACGGACACTTAGAGGCTCTCCGCTCCCTACTCTCCTCACACACAAACAGACGGACTCTTAGAGGCTCTCCGCTCCCTACTCTCCTCACACACAAACACACGGACACTTAGAGGCTCTCCGCTCCTACTCTCCTCACACACAAACACACGGACACTTAGAGACTCTCCCGCTCCCTACTCTCCTCACACACAAACACACGGACACTTAGAGGCTCTCCGCTCCCTACTCTCCTCACACACAAACACACGGACACTTAGAGGCTCTCCCCTCCCTACTCTCCTCACACACAAACACACGCACACTTAGAGGCTCTCCACTCCCTACTCTCCTCACACACAAACACACGGACACTTAGAGGCTCTCCGCTCCCTACTCTCCTCACACACAAATACACGGACACTTAGAGGCTCTCCGCTCCCTACTCTCCTCACACACAAACAGACGGACTCTTAGAGGCTCTCCACTCCCTACTCTCCTCACACACAAACACACGGACACTTAGAGGCTCTCCGCTCCCTACTCTCCTCACACACAAATACACGGACACTTAGAGGCTCTCCGCTCCCTACTCTCCTCACACACAAACACACGGACACTTAGAGACTCTCCCGCTCCCTACTCTCCTCACACACAAACACACGGACACTTAGAGGCTCTCCGCTCCCTACTCTCCTCACACACAAACACACGGACACTTAGAGGCTCTCCGCTCCCTACTCTCCTCACACACAAACACACGGACACTTAGAGGCTCTCCGCTCCCTACTCTCCTCACACACAAACACACGGACACTTAGAGGCTCTCCGCTCCCTACTCTCCTCACACACAAACACACGGACACTTAGAGGCTCTCCCCTCCCTACTCTCCTCACACACAAACACACGGACACTTAGACGCCCATAAGTCACACACAGACAGACACATGTGCAAGTATGTTAGCATGTGCACACATTGACACACATTATCCAAAGACACACACACACACCAATGTTCCTGAGTCGTTAGTGCTACATGATCTCTCCATGTGTGATGATAATATAAGGAGGTGAATTATTAATATGTGTAGGTAAATGTAATTCAGTAGCATGCAGTCAAACTGTCACATTGGATCACAAGTGGACACACACACACACACACACACACACACACACACACACACACACACACACACACACACACACACACACACACACACACACACACACACACACACACACACACACACACACACACACACAGTGTAGTAGTTAATAATAATGTTACTACTCTATTCATATAATTCTCCATATGTTTCCATGCATGTTTCCTGATTTAGCTCACACACACATATACATGCACGCACGTATATTACTATATACAGTTGAAGTTGGAAGTTTACATACACCTCCTTCTGTAGCTCAGTTGGTAGAGCATGGCGCTTGTAACGCCAGGGTAGTGGGTTCGATTCCCTGGACCACCCATACGTAGAATGTATGCACACATGACTGTAAGTCGCTTTGGATAAAAGCGTCTGCTAAATGGCAGATATTATTACCTCAGCCAAATACATTTAAACTCAGTTTTTCACAATTCCTGACATTTAATCCTAGTAAAAATGCCCTGCATTAGGTCAGTTAGGATCACCACTTTATTTTAAGAATGTGAAATGTCAGTATACAGTTTTTCCCAATTGCTAAAGCTCAATTTTGCAAACTAGGCTGGTTTTATCAAAATACTTAACACAATTCACAAAACACCTCACATACAGTGGGGCAAAAAAGTATTTAGTCAGCCACCAATTGTGCAAGTTCTCCCACTTCAAAAAGATGAGAGAGGCCTGTAATTTTCATCATAGGTGCACTTCAACTATGACAGACAAAATGAGAAAAAAAATCCAGAAAATCACATTGTAGGATTTTTAATGAATTTATTTGCAAATTATGGTGGAAAATAAGTATTTGAACTCATGTGGGATTGCATGAGTATCCATTTCCAGTACTCCCTGAAAACAAAGAACAAAAGCAGTCAATATGGTGTTATCCAGTACATTGGGAAACAATGCTGTGTGTAGTGTACTGCAGTCAATATTGTACTTACATCCACATATGCTCGTCTGACCTCTTTGTTTCTTTGAGAGTTTCTCTCAAACGGCACCTTATGAAGTTGTTTCATTCTGATCTGGTTTCGCTTGAGAATGCGAGCCAATGTGGACGGGCTGACTCATTGAATGTTGTTGAATATGGTGTTGTCTTGGATGATGTGGCTTTGAATTTCTCGTAATCTGATTTCATTATTTTCCAAAACCAAGTTTACAATGGCAGCGTGGTAGGTGTTCATGATGATGTTTCATTCAAACTCAGAACACTAAACAATAAATGACAACGTGAATTTACAAAACCAAAACAGTACCGTGTGGCCCAAACACTCACACGGAAACAAACACCCACAAACCAAAAGTGAAACCCAGGCTACCGAAGTATGATTCTCAATCAGAGACAACTAACGACACCTGCCTCAGATTGAGAACCTTACTAGGCCGAACACGAAAACCAACCAGGCATAGAACGCACTGCACCCTCCCAGCGCCTTGGAGACAGAGCACGCAGCGCCGGCGCATGATACCCTGGACTGAAATGGAGTACTGGAGACCAAACACGCTGGGCTGGCACAACACGCCCTGGCTGGATGCCTACTCTCGCATGGCACTTGCGGGGGGCTGGCCTATAGCCCACCGGGTTATGAGCACGTACTGGCGACACCATGCGTTTGACCGCATAATACGGAGCCTGACCAGCAGTGCGCTTCTTCCGATAATCAAGAGGAGTGGGCTCAGGTCTCCAACCTGACTCTCACATTGTCAGCCCATGGTTGATGACATGATCAACTAAGGTTGCTCTGATTTCATTTGAAAGTTGTTGTCTTCTTTGGCCATGAACTCCTCTACCAGCTCTACCCCTACCTCTCACTCTTCCTCCCCCTCTCATTCTCACCCTCCCTCTTCCTCTTCCTCTCTCTGCAACGGCTTCCATTGTTGTTGTAAAACATAATCTGTGGTCTTTTCATAGTGCTTACTTCCTGATTGAAGTGGTAACATTAAACCATTGAGGTGTTTGGCCAGGTGGCACATGTATTGGCAGATTAGCTCATGTAGTGTCATTTTGAATTGCAGTGTTTTGAAATGGCAAACATGTGACTTTATGTCAGATTGTTGTGTCTTATGCAGAGAACCGTGTGCAGTGCATTTAAAAAGTGCCATTTTGAATTGTGTGTAAAGCAGAAAATGTGTTTAGACTTTTGGAGACTTGAGAAGAGGTTTTGCTCTCTGTGTGTCAGTTTAAATAACTGTGCTGTGCATGTCATTTTAGTGTGTTAGCAATTGGAAAAAACTGTAATAGTAGAGAGAATGGTTTATTTCAGCTTTTATTTCGCTCATCACTTTCCCAGTGGGTCAGAAGTCTACATACACTCAATTAGTATTTGGTAGCATTGCCTTTAAATTGTTTAACTTGGGTCAAACGTTTCAGGTAGCCTTCCACAAGCTTCCCACAATAAGTTGGGGGAATTTTGTCCCATTCCTCCTGACAGAGCTGGTGTAACTGAGTCAGGTTTGTTGGCCTCCTTGCTTGCATACACTTTTTCAGTTCTGCCCACACATTTTCAATGGGATGAGGTCAGGGCTTTGTGATGGCCACTCCAATACCTTGACTTTCGTGTCCTTAAGACATTTTGCCACAACTTTGGAAGTATGCTTCGGGTCATTGTCAATTTGGAAGACAGCCAAGACAGCCAAACACCTATTTGCGACCAAGCTTTAATTTCCTGACTGATGTCTTGAGATATGGCTTCAATATATCAACGTCATTTCCCCGCATCATGATGCTATCTATTTTGAGAAGTGCACCAGTCTGTCCTGAAGCAAAGCACCCCCACAACATGATGCTGTCACCCCGTGCTTTACGGTTGGGATGGTGTTCTTCGGCTTGCAAGCTTCCCCCTTTTTCCTCCAAACATAACGATGGTCATCATGACAAAACAGTTATTTTTTGGTACGGTCTTTGTCCCCATGTGCAATTGCAAACCGTAGTCTGTTTTTTTATGGCGGTTTTGGAGCAGTGGCTTTGTCCTTGCTGAGCGGCCTTTCGGGTTATGTCGATATAGGACTTGTTTTACTGTGGATATAGATACTTTTGTACCTGTTACCGCCAGCATCTTCACAGGGTCCTTTGCTGTTGTTCTGGGATTGATGTGAACTTTTTGCACCAAAGTAAGTTAATCTCTAGGAGACAGAACGCGCCTCCTTCCTGAGCGGTATGACGGCTGCGTGGTCCCATGGTGTTTATACCTGCGTACTATTGTTTGGACAGATGAACGTGGTACCTTCAGGTGTTTGGAAATTGCTCCCAAGGATGAACCAGACTTGTGGAGGTCTACATGTATTTTTCTGATGTCTTGGCTGATTTCTTTTGAATTTCCCATGATGTCAAGCAAAGAGGCACTGAGTTCGAATATAGGCCTTGAAATACATCCACAGGTACACCTCCAATTGACTCAAATTATGTCAATTAGCCTATCAGAAGCTTCTAAGGCCATGACATCATTTTATGGAATTTTCCAAGCTAATTTTCTGGCAGAGGCAACTTAGTGTATGTAAACTTCTGACCCACTGGACTTGTGGTAGAGTGAAATATAAACATGGAAAAATAAACAGGAAAAATGTTGTCATGCACAAAGTAGATGTCCTAACCGACTTGCCAAAACTATATTTTGTTATCAAGAAATTTGTGGAGAAATTGGAAAACAAGTTTTAATGGCTCCATCCTAAGTGTATGTAAACTTCTGACTTCAACTGTAGCTAATGAAACCCTATTAAAATGAAACCTAGAAGAAAAATCTAATCTAGGTTGACAAGACTCTCTTCTACCAATGGATATATCCTTTTCTGAAGGAATAGAGGAATCGATAGTATACAATATTGCCAGTCCTTGAGGTAGATGTTGTTGCCTACCCTCACCACCTGGGGGCGGCCCGTCAGGAAGTCCAGTACCCAGTTGCACAGGGCGGGGTCGAGACCCAGGGTCTCGAGCTTGATGACGAGCTTGGAGGGTACTATGGTGTTGAATGCCGAGCTGTAGTCGATGAACAGCATTCTCACATAGGTATTCCTCTTGTCCAGGTGGGTTAGGGCAGTGTGCAGTGTGGTTGAGATTGCATCGTCTGTGGTCCTATTTGGGCGCTAAGCAAATTGGAGTGGGTCTAGGGTGTCAGGTAGGGTGGACGTGATATGGTCCTTGACTAGTCTCTCAAAGCACTTCATGATGACGGAAGTGAGTGCTACGGGGCGGTAGTCGTTTAGCTCAGTTACCTTAGCTTTCTTGGGAACAGGAACAATGGTGGCCCTCTTGAAGCATGTGGGAACAGCAGACTGGTATAGGGATTGATTGAATATATCCGTAAACACACCGGCCAGCTGGTCTGCGCATGCTCTGAGGGCGCGGCTGGGGATGCCGTCTGGGCCTGCAGCCTTGCGAGGGTTAACACGTTTAAATGTCTTACTCACCTCGGCTGCAGTGAAGGAGAGACCGCATGTTTTCGTTGCAGGCCGTGTCAGTGGATTGTCTGTGTGTGTGTGTCTGTTGTCTGTTGTTTGGTCCTTCTGTAGCACAGTTGGTAGAGCATGGCGCTTGTAATGCCAGGGTAGTGGGTTCGATTCCCGGGACCACCCATACGTAGAATGTATGCACACATGAGTGTAAGTCGCTTTGGATAAAAGTGTCTGCTAAATGGCATATATTATTGTTTGTGTGTGTCTGTTGTCTGTTGTTAATGTGTGCGTCTAGTGTGTGTGTGTGTGTGTGTGTGTGTGTGTGTGTGTGTGTGTGTGTGTGTGTGTGTGTGTGTGTGTGTGTGTGTGTGTGTGTGTGTGTGTGTGTGTGTGTGTGTGGTGTTCTTTTGCAAACATGTTTCTTCATACAGTTACTCGGATTTCTGCATTGTTTTGTTTTTTCTCTTATATGACCCTTGTCCTTGCTTTTCTCGTTGCCGTGGTTACGTGCTCTCTGTGTACATTTACATATGCATAAACTCTGGTTTTATGTGTCAGAGAAATACACCAGGCTATTTGTGTGTGTGTGTGTGTGTGTGTGTGTGTGTGTGTGTGTGTGTGTGTGTGTGTGTGTGTGTGTGTGTGTGTGTGTGTGTGTGTGTGTGTGTGTGTGCGTGTCTCTGGACAGTGTTTCACTTCTTTGGCTTGCGCAGTGATCAACGGTGTTCCGGGCTAGTGGGGTATATTCTCTATTTGACCAATAGGTGGTGCTACAGTGTAATAACCCTCACTTTACCCCAGTATTTTAACCCTGTCATGCAGTGGTTGTAGAGGGCAGTTTAGTGAGGTTATCTCCTATGGAGGTCTCCATTCTCTCGTCCTTTCCCCGCGCGTTTGTGTGTGTGTGGTACAGTGGTTTTGAGCACCTACGCACCTACTCTACCATGACATCTAACCTCTATGGATGTTTGGTTGCCTACACAGTCTGACAGAACTTGAATGCTTTCTTTTGTCTGTTCAGTTTATAATATCTGTCTGTGTGCCAATCCCACTCGCTCTCTTCTCTCATTTCTAGATCTCTTACCTTTATCTCCTCTATAATATCTTCTTACGGAATCACATGCTGCTTCATCGGCATGGAATACATCCATTCTAACCCTCTCTCTGTACTACTCGCTCCACAGCCTGTTCATAACTTTAGCTCTAGTAATTGATTGGATTCTCCACTGCTCTCTCTCTTCAAGATGTTCCTAGCGCATATGAGCGAACCCGATTCCTTTTAGAGGAATAAACCAAATATCGAGCCCTCGGATCATTACTTTAGACTGAGAAGTTTGCTGAAGTTTGTGCAGCTCAATATTTCTTCATCCTATCACGGGATGAAGTTAGTTGATTATAAAAAAAAGCAGTGATCATATAAACTCTGTATCTATGTGACATTTGGCTTAGAGGATGATTACAACCAATTGTTTGTCTGGTTTCCATGGCGATCCACGCCATGCTGATATCAGTGGAATGGCTGGATTGGAGAACGTGGATATCATTCTATTAATTGATTAGAGAACGTGGATATCATTCTAGTAATTGATTAGAGAACGTGGATATCATTCTAGTAATTGATTAGAGAACGTGGATATCATTCTAGTAATTGATTAGAGAACGTGGATATCATTCTAGTAATTGATTAGAGAATGTGGATATCATTCTAGTAATTGATGAGAGAATGTGGATATCATTCTAGTAATTGATTAGAGAACGTGGATATCATTCTAGTAATTGATTAGAGAACGTGGATATCATTCTAGTAATTGATTAGAGAACGTGGATATCATTCTAGTAATTTATTAGAGAACGTGGATATCATTCTAGTAATTGATTAGAGAACATGGATATCATTCTAGTAATGTATTAGAGAATGTGGATATCATTCTAGTAATTGATTAGAGAACGTGGATATCATTCTAGTAATTGATGAGAGAACGTGGATATCATTCTAGTAATTGATTAGAGAACGTGGATATCATTCTAGTAATTGATTAGAGAACGTGGATATCATTCTAGTTATTGATTATAGAACGTGGATATCATTCTAGTAATTGATGAGAGAACGTGGATATCATTCTAGTAATTGATTAGAGAACGTGGATATCATTCTAGTAATTGATTAGAGAACGTGGATATCATTCTAGTAATTGATTAGAGAACGTGGATATCATTCTAGTAATTGATTAGAGAACGTGTATATCATTCTAGTAATTGATTAGAGAACGTGGATATCATTCTAGTAATTTATTAGAGAACGTGGATATCATTCTAGTAATTGATTAGATAACGTGGATATCATTCTAGTAATTGATTAGATAACGTGGATATCATTCTAGTAATTGATTAGAGAACGTGGATATCATTCTAGTAATTGATTAGAGAACGTGGATATCATTCTAGTAATTTTTTATTTATTTCACCTTTATTTAACCAGGTAGGCTAGTTGAGAACAAGTTCTCATTTGCAACTGCCACCTGGCCAAGATAAAGCATAGCAGTTTGAACAGACAACACAGAGTTACACATGGAGTAAACAATTAACAAGTCAATAACACAGTAGAAAAAAAGGGGAGTCTATATACAATGTGTGCAAAAGGCATGAGGAGGTAGGCGAATAATTACAATATTGCAGATTAACACTGGAGTGATAAATGATCAGATGATCATGTACAGGTAGAGATGTTGGTGTGCAAAAGAGCAGAAAAGTAAATAAATAAAAACTGTGGGGATGAGGTAGGTGAAAATGGGTGGGCTATTTACCAATAGATTATGTACAGCTGCAGCGATCGGTTATCTGCTCAGATAGCTGATGTTTGAAGTTGGTGAGGAGATAAAAGTCTCCAACTTCAGCGATTTTTGCAATTCGTTCCAGTCACAGGCAGCAGAGTACTGGAACGAAAGGCGGCCGAATGAGGTGTTGGCTTTAGGGATGATCAGTGAGATACACCTGCTGGAGCGCGTGCTACGGATGGGTGTTGCCATCGTGACCAGTGAACTGAGATAAGGCGGAGCTTTACCTAGCATGGCCTTGTAGATGACCTGGAGCCAGTGGGTCTGGCGACCAATATGTAGCGAGGGCCAGCCGACTAGAGCATACAAGTCGCAGTGGTGGGTAGTATAAGGTGCTTTAGTGACAAAACGGATGGCACTGTGATAAACTGCATCCAGTTTGCTGAGTAGAGTGTTGGAAGCGATTGATTAGAGAATTGATTAGAGAACGTGGATATCATTCTAGTAATTGATTAGAGAACGTGGATATCATTCTAGTAATTGATTAGAGAACGTGGATATCATTCTAGTAATTGATTAGAGAACGTGGATATCATTCTAGTAATTGATTAGAGAACGTGGATATCATTCTAGTAATTGATTAGAGAACGTGGATATCATTCTAGTAATTGATTAGAGAACGTGGATATCATTCTAGTAATTGATTAGAGAACGTGGATATCATTCTAGTAATTGATTAGAGAACGTGGATATCATTCTAGTAATTGATTAGAGAACGTGGATATCATTCTAGTAATTGATTAGAGAACGTGGATATCATTCTAGTATTTGATTAGAGAACGTGGATATCATTCTAGTAATTGATTAGAGAACGTGGATATCATTCTAGTAATTTATTAGAGAACGTGGATATCATTCTAGTAATTGATTAGAGAACGTGGATATCATTCTAGTAATTGATTAGAGAACGTGGATATCATTCTAGTAATTGATTAGAGAACGTGGATATCATTCTAGTAATTGATTAGAGAACGTGGATATCATTCTAGTAATTGATTAGAGAACGTGGATATCATTCTAGTAATTGATTAGAGAACGTGGATATCATTCTAGTAATTGATTAGAGAACGTGGATATCATTCTAGTAATTGATTAGAGAACGTGGATATCATTCTAGTAATTGATTAGAGAACGTGGATATCATTCTAGTAATTGATTAGAGAACGTGGATATCATTCTAGTAATTGATTAGAGAACGTGGATATCATTCTAGTAATTGATTAGAGAACGTGGATATCATTCTAGTAATTGATGAGAGAACGTGGATATCATTCTAGTAATTGATTAGAGAACGTGGATATCATTCTAGTAATTGATTAGAGAACGTGGATATCATTCTAGTAATTGATTAGAGAACGTGGATATCATTCTAGTAATTGATTAGAGAACGTGGATATCATTCTAGTAATTGATTAGAGAACGTGGATATCATTCTAGTAATTGATTAGAGAACGTGGATATCATTCTAGTAATTGATTAGAGAACGTGGATATCATTCTAGTAATTGATTAGAGAACGTGGATATCATTCTAGTAATTGATTAGAGAACGTGGATATCATTCTAGTAATTGATGAGAGAACGTGGATATCATTCTAGTAATTGATTAGAGAACGTGGATATCATTCTAGTAATTGATTAGAGAACGTGGATATCATTCTAGTAATTGATTAGAGAACGTGGATATCATTCTAGTAATTGATTAGAGAACGTGGATATCATTCTAGTAATTGATTAGAGAACGTGGATATCATTCTAGTAATTGATTAGAGAACGTGGATATCATTCTAGTAATTGATTAGATAACGTGGATATCATTCTAGTAATTGATTAGATAACGTGGATATCATTCTAGTAATTGATTAGAGAACGTGGATATAATTCTAGTAATTGATTAGAGAACGTGGATATCATTCTAGTAATTGATTAGAGAACGTGGATATAATTCTAGTAATTGATTAGAGAACGTGGATATCATTCTAGTAATTGATTAGAGAATGTGGATATCATTCTAGTAATTGATTAGATAACGTAGATATCATTCTAGTAATTGATTAGATAACGTGGATATCATTCTAGTAATTGATTAGAGAACGTGGATATCATTCTAGTAATTGATTAGAGAACGTGGATATCATTCTAGTAATTGATTAGATAACGTGGATATCATTCTAGTAATTGATTAGAGAATGTGGATATCATTCTAGTAATTGATTAGAGAACGTGGATATCATTCTAGTAATTGATTAGAGAACGTGGATATCATTCTAGTAATTGATTAGAGAACGTGGATATCATTCTAGTAATTGATTAGAGAACGTGGATATCATTCTAGTAATTGATTAGAGAACGTGGATATCATTCTAGTAATTGATTAGAGAACGTGGATATCATTCTAGTAATTGATTAGAGAACGTGGATATCATTCTAGTAATTGATTAGAGAACGTGGATATCATTCTAGTAATTGATTAGAGAACGTGGATATCATTCTAGTAATTGATTAGAGAACGTGGATATCATTCTAGTAATTGATTAGAGAACGTGGATATCATTCTAGTAATTGATTAGAGAACGTGGATATCATTCTAGTAATTGATTAGAGAACGTGGATATCATTCTAGTAATTGATTAGAGAACGTGGATATCATTCTAGTAATTGATTAGAGAACGTGGATATCATTCTAGTAATTGATTAGAGAACGTGGATATCATTCTAGTAATTGATTAGAGAACGTGGATATCATTCTAGTAATTGATTAGAGAACGTGGATATCATTCTAGTAATTGATGAGAGAACGTGGATATCATTCTAGTAATTGATTAGAGAACGTGGATATCATTCTAGTAATTGATGAGAGAACGTGGATATCATTCTAGTAATTGATTAGAGAACGTGGATATCATTCTAGTAATTGATGAGAGAACGTGGATATCATTCTAGTAATTGATTAGAGAACGTGGATATCATTCTAGTAATTGATTAGAGAACGTGGATATCATTCTAGTAATTGATTAGAGAACGTGGATATCATTCTAGTAATTGATTAGAGAACGTGGATATCATTCTAGTAATTGATTAGAGAACGTGGATATCATTCTAGTAATTGATTAGAGAACGTGGATATCATTCTAGTAATTGATTAGAGAACGTATGGATATCATTCTAGTAATTGATTAGAGAACGTGGATATCATTCTAGTAATTGATTAGAGAACGTGGATATCATTCTAGTAATTGATGAGAGAACGTGGCTATCATTCTAGTAATTGATTAGAGAACGTGGATATCATTCTAGTAATTGATGAGAGAACGTGGATATCATTCTAGTAATTGATTAGAGAACGTGGATATCATTCTAGTAATTGATAAGAGAACGTGGATATCATTCTAGTAATTGATTAGAGAACGTGGATATCATTCTAGTAATTGATTAGAGAACGTGGATATCATTCTAGTAATTGATTAGAGAACGTGGATATCATTCTAGTAATTGATTAGAGAACGTGGATATCATTCTAGTAATTGATTAGAGAACGTGGATATCATTCTAGTAATTGATTAGAGAACGTGGATATCATTCTAGTAATTGATTGGATTTTCCACTGCTCACTCCATTCCAGGACCATTATTATCAGCCGTCTTCCCCTCAGCAGCCTCCGCTGGCTGATATTCATGTTGGCAAAAATATATTTCTCTCCCTTGTCTCTATCCTCATCTCCCTCCCTCCCTCCTCATCTCTCTCTTTCCCTCTCTCCCTCACTCTCTCTAGAATTATCCTGTCTAATCTCTCTCTCTCTCTCTCTCTCTCTCTCCCTCTCTCTCTCTCTCTCTCTCTCTCTCTCTCTCTCTCTCTCTCTCTCTCTCTCTCTCTCTCTCTCTCTCTCTCTCTCTCTCTCTCTCTCTCTCTCTCTCTTCTCTCTCTCTCTCTCTCTCTCTCTCTCTCTCTCTCTCTCTATATATATATATTATTATCCTGTCTAATCAATCTCTTTTTCTTTTTCTAATTGTTGTTTACATCAATAATCATCCTATTCATCGCACATTCCTCATCTCCTTACTCTCATCACCCTGTCCTCCCCCTCCTCTCTCTCTCTCTCTCTCTCTCTCTCTCTCTCTCTCTCTCTCTCTCTCTCTGTCCCTCTCTCTCACTCTCTTGCTCATTCTCTCTATCTCTCTCTCTTTATCTATCTCTTTCTCCCTCTCTCCATCTCTCTGTATCTCCTCTGAGCTTTGCTCTCTACAGCTGAGTTAGTTAATTATTCATCAGCATGTTTTATTCACACTACAGCATCCTTCCACCCTCAGCACGTACAGGGCCAGCTCCCTCTCTCTATCATTTGTTCATTCTCTCCATCTCTTTCAACATCTCTCGCTCCAGCCTTGCTCAGCAAAGAGCAAGCTATCCAGATACATATATCTCCCTCTTGTTCTCTCTCTCTCACTCCTCCTCTTTCTCCTTTCTCTGTATCTCACTATCTGTCTGTTTCTCTCTCCCTTTCCCTCTACTACTCTCTTCCTTTTTATGCCTTTCAACATCCCTCCCTCCAGTCTTGCACTCATTTTCTGTGTTGATTCCATCTGTCTTTTAACAAAGTTTTCTCCCTACGCACTCCTCCAAAATCTCTGACTCATTCGACTGCAAATGTCTTGATCCATCCCCCCTTTCTCCCATCTCTTCATTTTCATTCCACTCTTTCATTCATGTTATCTTTTCCTTCGCTTCTGCATTTGTGTCCTCAAATGTCATATTCGCGCGATAGAGTCCATTCATACTCTCAAATCCATGTCTTTGTTCCCCTGCTTCTCCCTCTCTCTCTCTCAATCTATCCTTCCATTAAAATCATCAAATCCAATTGTATTTGTCACATGCTTTGTACACAACAGGTGTAGAATAACAGTGAAATGCCCTTCCTAACAATGCTAGGAGAAACATTGAAAATAATAACAGGAGGTATAAATAAATACACCATGAGTAACGATAACTTGGATATATAGACGGGGTACCAGTACTGAGTTGATGTGTAGGGGTATGAGGTATCTATAAATACACCATGAGTAACGATAACTTGGATATATAGACGGGGTACCAGTACTGAGTTGATGTGTAGGGGTATGAGGTATCTATAAATACACCATGAGTAACGATAACTTGGATATATAGACGGGGTACCAGTACTGAGTTGATGTGTAGGGGTATGAGGTATCTATAAATACACCATGAGTAACGATAACTTGGATATATAGACGGGGTACCAGTACTGAGTTGATGTGTAGGGGTATGAGGTATATATGTATATAGGTAGGAGTAAAGTGACTAGGCAATAGGATAGATAATAGACAGTAACAGCAATATACTATAGGTAGGGGTAAAGGATAGATAATAGACAGTAACAGCAGTATACTGTAGGTAGGGGTAAAGGATAGATAATAGACAGTAACAGCAGTATACTGTAGGTAGGGGTAAAGGATAGATAATAAACAGTAACAGCAGTATACTGTAGGCAGGGGTAAAGGATAGATAATAGACAGTAACAGCAGTATACTGTAGGTAGGGGTAAAGGATAGATAATAGACAGTAACAGCAGTATACTGTAGGCAGGGGTAAAGGATAGATAATAGACAGTAACAGCAGTATACTGTAGGTAGGGGTAAAGGATAGATAATAGACAGTAACAGCAGTATACTGTAGGTAGGGGTAAAGAATAGATAATAGACAGTAACAGCAGTATACTGTAGGTAGGGGTAAAGGATAGATAATAAACAGTAACAGCAGTATACTGTAGGCAGGGGTAAAGGATAGATAATAGACAGTAACAGCAGTATACTGTAGGTAGGGGTAAAGGATAGATAATAGACAGTAACAGCAGTATACTGTAGGCAGGGGTAAAGGATAGATAATAGACAGTAACAGCAGTATACTGTAGGTAGGGGTAAAGGATAGATAATAGACAGTAACAGCAGTATACTGTAGGTAGGGGTAAAGGATAGATAATAGACAGTAACAGCAGTATACTGTAGGCAGGGGTAAAGGATATATAATAGACAGTAACAGCAGTATACTGTAGGTAGGGGTAAAGGATAGATAATAGACAGTAACAGCAGTATACTGTAGGTAGGGGTAAAGGATAGATAATAGACAGTAACAGCAGTATACTGTAGGTAGGGGTAAAGGATAGATAATAGACAGTAACAGCAGTATACTGTAGGCAGGGGTAAAGGATAGATAATAGACAGTAACAGCAGTATACTGTAGGCAGGGGTAAAGGATAGATAATAGACAGTAACAGCAGTATACTGTAGGTAGGGGTAAAGGATAGATAATAAACAGTAACAGCAGTATACTGTAGGCAGGGGTAAAGGATAGATAATAGACAGTAACAGCAGTATACTGTAGGTAGGGGTAAAGGATAGATAATAGACAGTAACAGCAGTATACTGTAGGTAGGGGTAAAGGATAGATAATAAACAGTAACAGCAGTATACTGTAGGCAGGGGTAAAGGATAGATAATAGACAGTAACAGCAGTATACTGTAGGCAGGGGTAAAGGATAGATAATAGACAGTAACAGCAGTATACTGTAGGCAGGGGTAAAGGATAGATAATAGACAGTAACAGCAGTATACTGTAGGTAGGGGTAAAGGATAGATAATAGACAGTAACAGCAGTATACTGTAGGTAGGGGTAAAGGATAGATAATAGACAGTAACAGCAGTATACTGTAGGTAGGGGTAAAGGATAGATAATAGACAGTAACAGCAGTATACTGTAGGTAGGGGTAAAGGATAGATAATAGACAGTAACAGCAGTATACTGTAGGCAGGGGTAAAGGATAGATAATAGACAGTAACAGCAGTATACTGTAGGTAGGGGTAAAGGATAGATAATAGACAGTAACAGCAGTATACTGTAGGCAGGGGTAAGGGATAGATAATAGACAGTAACAGCAGTATACTGTAGGTAGGGGGTAAAGGATAGATAATAGACAGTAACAGCAGTATACTGTAGGTAGGGGTAAGGGATAGATAATAGACAGTAACAGCAGTATACTGTAGGTAGGGGTAAAGGATAGATAATAGACAGTAACAGCAGTATACTGTAGGCAGGGGTAAAGGATAGATAATAGACAGTAACAGCAGTATACTGTAGGTAGGGGTAAAGGATAGATAATAGACAGTAACAGCAGTATACTGTAGGTAGGGGTAAAGGATAGATAATAGACAGTAACAGCAGTATACTGTAGGCAGGGGTAAAGGATAGATAATAGACAGTAACAGCAGTATACTGTAGGCAGGGGTAAAGGATAGATAATAGACAGTAACAGCAGTATACTGTAGGTAGGGGTAAAGGATAGATAATAGACAGTAACAGCAGTATACTGTAGGTAGGGGTAAAGGATAGATAATAGACAGTAACAGCAGTATACTGTAGGTAGGGGTAAAGGATAGATAATAGACAGTAACAGCAGTATACTGTAGACAGGGGTAAAGGATAGATAATAGACAGTAACAGCAGTATACTGTAGACAGGGGTAAAGGATAGATAATAGACAGTAACAGCAGTATACTGTAGGTAGGGGTAAAGGATAGATAATAGACAGTAACAGCAGTATACTGTAGATAGGGGTAAAGGATAGATAATAGACAGTAACAGCAGTATACTGTAGGTAGGGGTAAAGGTTAGATAATAGACAGTAACAGCAGTATACAGTAAGTAGGTAGGGGTAAAGGATAGATAATAGACAGTAACAGCAGTATACTGTAGGTAGGGGTAAAGGTTAGATAATAGACAGTAACAGCAGTATACTGTAGGTAGGGGTAAAGGATAGATAATAGACAGTAACAGCAGTATACTGTAGGTAGGGGTAAAGGATAGATAATAGACAGTAACAGCAGTATACTGTAGGTAGGGGTAAAGGATAGATAATAGACAGTAACAGCAGTATACTGTAGGTAGGGGTAAAGGATAGATAATAGACAGTAACAGCAGTATACTGTAGGTAGGGGTAAAGGATAGATAATAGACAGTAACAGCAGTATACTGTAGGTAGGGTAAAGGATAGATAATAGACAGTAACAGCAGTATACTGTAGGTAGGGGTAAAGGATAGATAATAGACAGTAACAGCAGTATACTGTAGGTAGGGGTAAAGGATAGATAATAGACAGTAACAGCAGTATACTGTAGGTAGGGTAAAGGATAGATAATAGACAGTAACAGCAGTATACTGTAGGTAGGGGTAAAGGATAGATAATAGACAGTAACAGCAGTATACTGTAGGTAGGGGTAAAGGATAGATAATAGACAGTAACAGCAGTATACTGTAGGTAGGGGTAAAGGATAGATAATAGACAGTAACAGCAGTATACTGTAGGTAGGGTAAGGATAGATAATAGACAGTAACAGCAGTATACTGTAGGTAGGGGTAAAGGATAGATAATAGACAGTAACAGCAGTATACTGTAGGTAGGGGGTAAAGGATAGATAATAGACAGTAACAGCAGTATACTGTAGGTAGGGGTAAAGGATAGATAATAGACAGTAACAGCAGTATACTGTAGGTAGGGTAAAGGATAGATAATAGACAGTAACAGCAGTATACTGTAGGTAGGGGTAAAGGATAGATAATAGACAGTAACAGCAGTATACTGTAGGTAGGGTAAAGGATAGATAATAGACAGTAACAGCAGTATACTGTAGGTAGGGGTAAAGGATAGATAATAGACAGTAACAGCAGTATACTGTAGGTAGGGGGTAAAGGATAGATAATAGACAGTAACAGCAGTATACTGTAGGTAGGGGTAAAGGATAGATAATAGACAGTAACAGCAGTATACTGTAGGTAGGGGTAAAGGATAGATAATAAACAGTAACAGCAGTATACTGTAGGTAGGGGTAAAGGATAGATAATAGACAGTAACAGCAGTATACTGTAGGTAGGGGTAAAGGATAGATAATAGACAGTAACAGCAGTATACTGTAGGTAGGGTAAAGGATAGATAATAGACAGTAACAGCAGTATACTGTAGGTAGGGTAAAGGATAGATAATAGACAGTAACAGCAGTATACTGTAGGTAGGGGTAAAGGATAGATAATAGACAGTAACAGCAGTATACTGTAGGTAGGGGTAAAGGATAGATAATAGACAGTAACAGCAGTATACTGTAGGTAGGGGTAAAGGATAGATAATAAACAGTAACAGCAGTATACTGTAGGTAGGGGTAAAGGATAGATAATAGACAGTAACAGCAGTATACTGTAGGTAGGGGTAAAGGATAGATAATAGACAGTAACAGCAGTATACTGTAGGTAGGGTAAAGGATAGATAATAAACAGTAACAGCAGTATACTGTAGGTAGGGTAAAGGATAGATAATAGACAGTAACAGCAGTATACTGTAGGTAGGGTAAAGGATAGATAATAAACAGTAACAGCAGTATACTGTAGGTAGGGGTAAAGGATAGATAATAAACAGTAACAGCAGTATACTGTAGGTAGGGGTAAAGGATAGATAATAGACAGTAACAGCAGTATACTGTAGGTAGGGGTAAAGGATAGATAATAGACAGTAACAGCAGTATACTGTAGGTAGGGGTAAAGGATAGATAATAGACAGCAGTATACTGTAGGTAGGGTAAAGGATAGATAATAGACAGTAACAGCAGTATACTGTAGGTAGGGGTAAAGGATAGATAATAGACAGTAACAGCAGTATACTGTAGGTAGGGCAAAGGATAGATAATAGACAGTAACAGCAGTATACTGTAGGTAGGGGTAAAGGATAGATAATAGACAGTAACAGCAGTATACTGTAGGTAGGGGTAAGGGATAGATAATAGACAGTAACAGCAGTATACTGTAGGTAGGGGTAAAGGATAGATAATAGACAGTAACAGCAGTATACTGTAGGTAGGGGTAAAGGATAGATAATAGACAGTAACAGCAGTATACTGTAGGTAGGGGTAAAGGATAGATAATAGACAGTAACAGCAGTATACTGTAGGTAGGGGTAAAGGATAGATAATAGACAGTAACAGCAGTATACTGTAGGTAGGGGTAAAGGATAGATAATAGACAGTAACAGCAGTATACTGTAGGTAGGGGTAAAGGATAGATAATAGACAGTAACAGCAGTATACTGTAGGTAGGGGTAAAGGATAGATAATAGACAGTAACAGCAGTATACTGTAGGTAGGGGTAAAGGATAGATAATAGACAGTAACAGCAGTATACTGTAGGTAGGGGTAAAGGATAGATAATAGACAGTAACAGCAGTATACTGTAGGTAGGGTAAAGGATAGATAATAGACAGTAACATCAGTATACTGTAGGTAGGGTAAAGGATAGATAATAGACAGTAACAGCAGTATACTGTAGGTAGGGGTAAAGGATAGATAATAGACAGTAACAGCAGTATACTGTAGGTAGGGGTAAAGGATAGATAATAGACAGTATCAGCAGTATACTGTAGGTAGGGGTAAAGGATAGATAATAGACAGTAGCAGCAGTATACTGTAGGTAGGGGTAAAGGATAGATAATAGACAGTAACAGCAGTATACTGTAGGTAGGGGTAAAGGATAGATAATAGACAGTAACAGCAGTATACTGTAGGTAGGGGTAAAGGATAGATAATAGACAGTAACAGCAGTATACTGTAGGTAGGGGTAAAGGATAGATAATAGACAGTAACAGCAGTATACTGTAGGTAGGGGTAAAGGATAGATAATAGACAGTAACAGCAGTATACTGTAGGTAGGAGCAAAGGATAGATAATAGACAGTAACAGCAGTATACTGTAGGTAGGGGTAAAGGATAGATAATATACAGTAACAGCAGTATACTGTAGGTAGGAGCAAAGGATAGATAATAGACAGTAACAGCAGTATACTGTAGGTAGGGGTAAAGGATAGATAATAGACAGTAACAGCAGTATACTGTAGGTAGGGGTAAAGGATAGATAATAGACAGTAACAGCAGTATACTGTAGGTAGGGGTAAAGGATAGATAATAGACAGTAACAGCAGTATACTGTAGGTAGGGGTAAAGGATAGATAATAGACAGTAACAGCAGTATACTGTAGGTAGGGTAAAGGATAGATAATAGACAGTAACAGCAGTATACTGTAGGTAGGGGTAAAGGATAGATAATAGACAGTAACAGCAGTATACTGTAGGTAGGGGTAAAGGATAGATAATAGACAGTAACAGCAGTATACTGTAGGTAGGGGTAAAGGATAGATAATAGACAGTAACAGCAGTATACTGTAGGTAGGGGCAGAGGATAGATAATAGACAGTAACAGCAGTATACTGTAGGTAGGGGTAAAGGATAGATAATAGACAGTAACAGCAGTATACTGTAGGTAGGGGTAAAGGATAGATAATAGACAGTAACAGCAGTATACTGTAGGTAGGGGTAAAGGATAGATAATAGACAGTAACAGCAGTATACTGTAGGTAGGGGTAAAGGATAGATAATAGACAGTAACAGCAGTATACTGTAGGTAGGGGTAAAGGATAGATAATAGACAGTAACAGCAGTATACTGTAGGTAGGGGTAGAGGATAGATAATAGACAGTAACAGCAGTATACTGTAGGTAGGGGTAAAGGATAGATAATAGACAGTAACAGCAGTATACTGTAGGTAGGGGTAAAGGATAGATAATAGACAGTAACAGCAGTATACTGTAGGTAGGGGGTAAAGGATAGATAATAGACAGTAACAGCAGTATACTGTAGGTAGGGGTAAAGGATATATAATAGACAGTAACAGCAGTATACTGTAGGTAGGGGTAAAGGATAGATAATAGACAGTAACAGCAGTATACTGTAGGCAGGGTAAAGGATAGATAATAGACAGTAACAGCAGTATACTGTAGGTAGGGGTAAAGGATAGATAATAGACAGTAACAGCAGTATACTGTAGGTAGGGGTAAAGGATAGATAATAGACAGTAACAGCAGTATACTGTAGGTAGGGGTAAAGGATAGATAATAGACAGTAACAGCAGTATACTGTAGGTAGGGGTAAAGGATAGATAATAGACAGTAACAGCAGTATACTGTAGGTAGGGGTAAAGGATAGATAATAGACAGTAACAGCAGTATACTGTAGGTAGGGGTAAAGGATAGATAATAGACAGTAACAGCAGTATACTGTAGGTAGGGGTAAAGGATAGATAATAGACAGTAACAGCAGTATACTGTAGGTAGGGGTAAAGGATAGATAATAAACAGTAACAGCAGTATACTGTAGGTAGGGGTAAAGGATAGATAATAGACAGTAACAGCAGTATACTGTAGGTAGGGGTAAAGGATAGATAATAGACAGTAACAGCAGTATACTGTAGGTAGGGGTAAAGGATAGATAATAGACAGTAACAGCAGTATACTGTAGGCAGGGGTAAAGGATAGATAATAGACAGTAACAGCAGTATACTGTAGGTAGGGGTAAAGGATAGATAATAGACAGTAACAGCAGTATACTGTAGGTAGGGGTAAAGGATAGATAATAGACAGTAACAGCAGTATACTGTAGGTAGGGGTAAAGGATAGATAATAGACAGTAACAGCAGTATACTGTAGGTAGGGTAAAGGATAGATAATAGACAGTAACAGCAGCATACTGTAGGTAGGGGTAAAGGATAGATAATAGACAGTAACAGCAGTATACTGTAGGCAGGGGTAAAGGATAGATAATAGACAGTAACAGCAGTATACTATAGGTAGGGGTAAAGGATAGATAATAGACAGTAACAGCAGTATACTGTAGGTAGGGGTAAAGGATAGATAATAGACAGTAACAGCAGTATACTGTAGGTAGGGGTAAAGGATAGATAATAGACAGTAACAGCAGTATACTGTAGGTAGGGGTAAAGGATAGATAATAGACAGTAACAGCAGTATACTATAGGTAGGGGTAAAGGATAGATAATAGACAGTAACAGCAGTATACTGTAGGTAGGGGTAAAGGATAAATAATAGACAGTAACAGCAGTATACTGTAGGTAGGGTAAAGGATATATAATAGACAGTAACAGCAGTATACTGTAGGTAGGGGTAAAGGATAGATAATAGACAGTAACAGCAGTATACTGTAGGTAGGGGTAAAGGATAGATAATAGACAGTAACAGCAGTATACTGTAGGTAGGGGTAAAGGATAGATAATAGACAGTAACAGCAGTATACTGTAGGTAGGGGTAAAGGATAGATAATAGACAGTAACAGCAGTATACTGTAGGTAGGGGTAAAGGATAGATAATAGACAGTAACAGCAGTATACTGTAGGTAGGGGTAAAGGATAGATAATAGACAGTAACAGCAGTATACTGTAGGTAGGGGTAAAGGATAGATAATAGACAGTAACAGCAGTATACTGTAGGTAGGGGTAAAGGATAGATAATAGACAGTAACAGCAGTATACTGTAGGTAGGGGTAAAGGATAGATAATAGACAGTAACAGCAGTATACTGTAGGTAGGGGTAAAGGATAGATAATAGACAGTAACAGCAGTATACTGTAGGTAGGGGTAAAGGATAGATAATAGACAGTAACAGCAGTATACTGTAGGTAGGGTAAAGGATAGATAATAGACAGTAAAAGCAGTATACTGTAGGTAGGGGTAAAGGATAGATAATAGACAGTAACAGCAGTATACTGTAGGTAGGGGTAAAGGATAGATAATAGACAGTAACAGCAGTATACTGTAGGTAGGGGTAAAGGATAGATAATAGACAGTAACAGCAGTATACTGTAGGTAGGGGTAAAGGATAGATAATAGACAGTAACAGCAGTATACTGTAGGTAGGGGTAAAGGATAGATAATAGACAGTAACAGCAGTATACTGTAGGTAGGGGTAAAGGATAGATAATAGACAGTAACAGCAGTATACTGTAGGTAGGGGTAAAGGATAGATAATAGACAGTAACAGCAGTATACTGTAGGCAGGGGTAAAGGATAGATAATAGACAGTAACAGCAGTATACTGTAGGTAGGGGTAAAGGATAGATAATAGACAGTAACAGCAGTATACTGTAGGTAGGGGTAAAGGATAGATAATAAACAGTAACAGCAGTATACTGTAGGTAGGGGTAAAGGATAGATAATAGACAGTAACAGCAGTATACTGTAGGTAGGGGTAAAGGATAGATAATAGACAGTAACAGCAGTATACTGTAGGTAGGGGTAAAGGATAGATAATAGACAGTAACAGCAGTATACTGTAGGCAGGGGTAAAGGATAGATAATAGACAGTAACAGCAGTATACTGTAGGTAGGGTAAAGGATAGATAATAGACAGTAACAGCAGTATACTGTAGGTAGGGGTAAAGGATAGATAATAGACAGTAACAGCAGTATACTGTAGGTAGGGGTAAAGGATAGATAATAGACAGTAACAGCAGTATACTGTAGGTAGGGGTAAAGGATAGATAATAGACAGTAACAGCAGTATACTGTAGGTAGGGGTAAAGGATAGATAATAGACAGTAACAGCAGTATACTGTAGGTAGGGGTAAAGGATAGATAATAGACAGTAACAGCAGTATACTGTAGGTAGGGGTAAAGGATAGATAATAGACAGTAACAGCAGTATACTGTAGGTAGGGGTAAAGGATAGATAATAGACAGTAACAGCAGTATACTGTAGGCAGGGTAAAGGATAGATAATAGACAGTAACAGCAGTATACTGTAGGTAGGGGTAAAGGATAGATAATAGACAGTAACAGCAGTATACTGTAGGTAGGGTAAAGGATAGATAATAGACAGTAACAGCAGTATACTGTAGGTAGGGGTAAAGGATAGATAATAGACAGTAACAGCAGTATACTGTAGGTAGGGGTAAAGGATAGATAATAGACAGTAACAGCAGTATACTGTAGGTAGGGGTAAAGGATAGATAATAGACAGTAACAGCAGTATACTGTAGGTAGGGTAAAGGATAGATAATAGACAGTAACAGCAGTATACTGTAGGTAGGGGTAAAGGATATATAATAGACAGTAACAGCAGTATACTGTAGGTAGGGGTAAAGGATAGATAATAGACAGTAACAGCAGTATACTGTAGGTAGGGGTAAAGGATAGATAATAGACAGTAACAGCAGTATACTGTAGGTAGGGTAAAGGATAGATAATAGACAGTAACAGCAGTATACTGTAGGTAGGGGTAAAGGATAGATAATAGACAGTAACAGCAGTATACTGTAGGTAGGGGTAAAGGATAGATAATAGACAGTAACAGCAGTATACTGTAGGTAGGGGTAAAGGATAGATAATAGACAGTAACAGCAGTATACTGTAGGTAGGGGTAAAGGATAGATAATAGACAGTAACAGCAGTATACTGTAGGTAGGGGTAAAGGATAGATAATAGACAGTAACAGCAGTATACTGTAGGTAGGGTAAAGGATAGATAATAGACAGTAACAGCAGTATACTGTAGGTAGGGGTAAAGGATAGATAATAGACAGTAACAGCAGTATACTGTAGGTAGGGGTAAAGGATAGATAATAGACAGTAACAGCAGTATACTGTAGGTAGGGGTAAAGGATAGATAATAGACAGTAACAGCAGTATACTGTAGGTAGGGGTAAAGGATAGATAATAGACAGTAAAAGCAGTATACTGTAGGTAGGGGTAAAGGATAGATAATAGACAGTAACAGCAGTATACTGTAGGTAGGGGTAAAGGATAGATAATAGACAGTAACAGCAGTATACTGTAGGTAGGGGTAAAGGATAGATAATAGACAGTAACAGCAGTATACTGTAGGTAGGGGTAAAGGATAGATAATAGACAGTAACAGCAGTATACTGTAGGTAGGGGTAAAGGATAGATAATAGACAGTAACAGCAGTATACTGTAGGTAGGGGTAAAGGATAGATAATAGACAGTAACAGCAGTATACTGTAGGTAGGGGTAAAGGATAGATAATAGACAGTAACAGCAGTATACTGTAGGTAGGGGTAAAGGATAGATAATAGACAGTAACAGCAGTATACTATAGGTAGGGGTAAAGGATAGATAATAGACAGTAACAGCAGTATACTGTAGGTAGGGGTAAAGGATAGATAATAGACAGTAACAGCAGTATACTGTAGGTAGGGGTAAAGGATAGATAATAGACAGTAACAGCAGTATACTGTAGGTAGGGTAAAGGATAGATAATAAACAGTAACAGCAGTATACTGTAGGTAGGGGTAAAGGATAGATAATAAACAGTAACAGCAGTATACTGTAGGTAGGGGTAAAGGATAGATAATAAACAGTAACAGCAGTATACTGTAGGTAGGGGTAAAGGATAGATAATAGACAGTAACAGCAGTATACTGTAGGTAGGGTAAAGGATAGATAATAGACAGTAACAGCAGTATACTGTAGGTAGGGGTAAAGGATAGATAATAGACAGTAACAGCAGTATACTGTAGGTAGGGGGTAAAGGATAGATAATAGACAGTAACAGCAGTATACTGTAGGTAGGGGTAAAGGATAGATAATAGACAGTAACAGCAGTATACTGTAGGTAGGGGTAAAGGATAGATAATAGACAGTAACAGCAGTATACTGTAGGTAGGGGTAAAGGATAGATAATAGACAGTAACAGCAGTATACTGTAGGTAGGGTAAAGGATAGATAATAGACAGTAACAGCAGTATACTGTAGGTAGGGGTAAAGGATAGATAATAGACAGTAACAGCAGTATACTGTAGGTAGGGGTAAAGGATAGATAATAGACAGTAACAGCAGTATACTGTAGGTAGGGTAAAGGATAGATAATAGACAGTAACAGCAGTATACTGTAGGTAGGGGTAAAGGATAGATAATAGACAGTAGCAGCAGTATACTATAGGTAGGGGTAAAGGATAGATAATAGACAGTAACAGCAGTATACTGTAGGTAGGGGTAAAGGATAGATAATAGACAGTAACAGCAGTATACTGTAGGTAGGGGTAAAGGATAGATAATAGACAGTAACAGCAGTATACTGTAGGTAGGGGTAAAGGATAGATAATAAACAGTAACAGCAGTATACTGTAGGTAGGGGTAAAGGATAGATAATAAACAGTAACAGCAGTATACTGTAGGTAGGGGTAAAGGATAGATAATAAACAGTAACAGCAGTATACTGTAGGTAGGGGTAAAGGATAGATAATAGACAGTAACAGCAGTATACTGTAGGTAGGGGTAAAGGATAGATAATAGACAGTAACAGCAGTATACTGTAGGTAGGGGTAAAGGATAGATAATAGACAGTAACAGCAGTATACTGTAGGTAGGGGTAAAGGATAGATAATAGACAGTAACAGCAGTATACTGTAGGTAGGGGTAAAGGATAGATAATAGACAGTAACAGCAGTATACTGTAGGTAGGGGTAAAGGATAGATAATAGACAGTAACAGCAGTATACTGTAGGTAGGGGTAAAGGATAGATAATAGACAGTAACAGCAGTATACTGTAGGTAGGGGTAAAGGATAGATAATAGACAGTAACAGCAGTATACTGTAGGTAGGGGTAAAGGATAGATAATAGACAGTAACAGCAGTATACTGTAGGTAGGGGTAAAGGATAGATAATAGACAGTAACAGCAGTATACTGTAGGTAGGGGTAAAGGGTAGATAATAGACAGTAACAGCAGTATACTGTAGGTAGGGGTAAAGGATAGATAATAGACAGTAACAGCAGTATACTGTAGGTAGGGGTAAAGGATAGATAATAGACAGTAACAGCAGTATACTGTAGGTAGGGGTAAAGGATAGATAATAGACAGTAACAGCAGTATACTGTAGGTAGGGGTAAAGGATAGATAATAGACAGTAACAGCAGTATACTGTAGGTAGGGGTAAAGGATAGATAATAGACAGTAACAGCAGTATACTGTAGGTAGGGGTAAAGGATAGATAATAGACAGTAACAGCAGTATACTGTAGGTAGGGGTAAAGGATAGATAATAGACAGTAACAGCAGTATACTGTAGGTAGGGGTAAAGGATAGATAATAGACAGTAGCAGCAGTATACTGTAGGTAGGGGTAAAGGATAGATAATAGACAGTAACAGCAGTATACTGTAGGTAGGGGTAAAGGATAGATAATAGACAGTAACAGGTGCATATGTGATGATTTAAAAGAATTAGTGCAAAAAGTGTCAATGCAGATCGTTACATCGTTAACCAATAGCAACCCAGATGAACTCTTTAACAGCTTGGGGGTAGAAACTGTTCAGTGTCCTGTTGGATCCAGACTTGGTGCATCAGTACCGCTTGCCGTGTGGTAGCAGAGAGAACAGTCTATGACCTGGGTGGCTGGAATCTTTGACCATTTTTAGGGCCTTCCTCTGACACCGCCTAGTATAGAGGTCCTGGATTACAGGGAGCTCAGCCCCAGTACTTGGCCAAATGCATTGCCCTCTGTTGCACCTTGAGGTTAGATGCCAAGTAGTTGCCATACCAAACAGTGATGCAGCCAGTCAAGGTGTTTTTAAAGGTGTAGCTGTATAACTTTTGAGGATTTGAGGGCCCATGCCAAATCTTTTCAGCCTTCTGAGGGGGAAAAGTTATTTTGTCGTGCGTTCTTCACGACTGTGTTGGTGTGTGTGGACCAGAATAATTCCTTACTGATGTGGACACTACAGTCCCATCGATGTGAATGGTGGCGTGCTCGGCCCTCCGTTTCCTGTAGTCCACGATCAGCTCTTTTGTCTTGCTGACATGGAGGGAGAGGTGGTACACCTTGCATCACACTTCCAGGCCACTGACATCCTCCCTGTAGGCTGTCATCAGGCCATCCACCGCCGTGTCATCAGCAAACTTAATGATGGTGATGGAGTCGTACTTGTCCACCCAGTCATGGGCGAACACTGGCGGGGGCTGGTAATCTGTGATCGTTTGCCCTGCCACATCTGACGAGCATCAGAGCCAGCTTAGTAGGATTTGATTTTACTCCTGTATTGACGTTTTGAATGTTTGATGGCTTGTCAGAGGTTGTAGTGAGATTTCTAGAAAGCTTCCAGATTAGTGTCCCGCTGTTTGAAAGCGGCAGCTCTAGCCTTTAGCTCAGTGCGGATATTGCCTGTCATCCATGGCTTCTGGTTGGGATGTGTACGTACGGTCAGGGGGACGTGTATTTGTGTGTATAAGGTTGTAATGGTTGTCGTCGGGAGAAAGAGAGGACCAAGGTGCAGCGTGGTAAGTATTCATTGTAATTTAATAAAGAATGAATATTGAAAAAAAACAATACACGACAAACGAACAGTCCTGAACGGTGCAACAAAACACAGAAAAGAAAATAAACATCCACAACTAAAAAGTGAAACCAGGCTACCTAAGTATGATTCTCAATCAGGGAAAACGATTGACAGCTGCCTCTGATTGAGAACCATACCAGGCCGAAGACAGAAAATCCCAAATTATAGAAAAAAGAACATAGACAACCCACCCAACTCACGCCCTGACCATCCTAAAACAAAAGACAAAACAAAGGAACTAAGGTCAGAATGTGACAGTAGTTGTTCTGAATTTGTTAGATTACTTGTTAAATGTTACTGCATAGTCGGAACTAGAAGCACAGAGCTTTTCGCTACACTCGCGTTAACATCTGCTAACCATGTGTATGTGACCAATAAAATTTGATTTGATTTTAAGTTTTCGACGTACTATTTAATGAAGCTGTGACTGATGTGGTAAACTCCTCAATCTTATCGGATGTATCCCGGTCTCTGTAGCTTAGCATCCGCTTCGTCGGACCACTTCCGCATTGACCACGTCACTGCTACTTCCTGTTTGAGTTTTTACTTGTAAGCAAGAATCAGGATAGAGTTATGGTCAGATTTGCCAAATGGAGGCAGAGGGAGAGCTTTGTACGCGTCTCTGTGTGTGGAGTTAAGGTGATCTAGATTATTTATTTTTTTGCCTCTATATGCACAGGTGACGTGCTGGTAAAAATGAGATGAGACGCTGCTTTAAAATCCCCGGGCACTAGGAGCGCTGCCTCTGGATGTGCATTTTCTTGTTGGCTTATGGCCCTATACAGCTCATTGAGGGCTTTCTTAGTGCCAGCATCAGTTTGTGGTGGTGAATAGGGATTACACACCAGCTGTTGTTAACATAGAGACACTCATCTCCCCCTGAACTTTACCTGAAGCTGCCATTTTTTCGCCTAAAATAACATACCCAAATGTAAGTGCCTGTAGTTCAGGACCTGAAGCAAGGATATGGATATTCTTGATACCATTTGAAAGGAAACACTTTGTGGAAAGTTTGTGGAAATGTGAAATTAATTTAGGAGAATATAACACATTTGATCTGGTGAAAGATGATTAAAAAAAATAAAAAATTGAAGTGCAAGAGAAAAGCCACAGTGTATTATTCCAGTTTAGGCGCAATTTAGATTTTGGCCACCAAATGGCAGCAGTGTATGTGCAAAGTTTTAGACTGATCCAATGAACTATTGTATTACTGTTCAAAAAATGTTGGTTTATTGATACATTTTCAAGTTCATAACTGTCCACTCTCCTCAAACAATAGCATGGTATAATTTCACTGTAATAGTTTAGTTAGATTAACAAGGATTGAAGCATCCTGCACATATCAGCTTTTTCTATGTCCTTGATAATAATAATAATGTTCTCGTTAATTACAACCTCATGCTAGTCACATTAGCACTTGTCAGCTCAACCATCCCGTGGAGGGGGGTGGATCACCGATCACGTAGAGGTTAACGATGTATAGAAAAAACAGCTAGATATATATTATCCATGTCCTTGTTCAGCCACGACTCCAAGTAACATAAATTATTACATTTCTTCAGGTCCCGTTGATAGGATAGTCTCGAACGGAGCTCGTCCAGTTTGTTCGCCAATAGAACAAAGGGTAGAGCTGGTTTATTTAATCACAAAGTAGTCTTGTCATGGAGCCTGCTCGTCTGCCTCTCTCCGGGGATTAGGGCCTGGTCCGGGATGAGCAGTACACCCACAACTGTCAACTCGTTATAGTATAAATCTTCATCCAAATGAAGGTCAGTGATCGCTGTTCTGGGGTAGTGATCGCTGTTCTGATGTAGTGATCGCTGTTCTGGGGTAGTGATCGCTGTTCTGATGTAGTGATCGCTGTTCTGATGTAGTGATCGCTGTTCTGGGGTAGTGATCGCTGTTCTGATGTAGTGATCGCTGTTCTGATGTAGTGATCGCTGTTCTGGGGTAGTGATCGCTGTTCTGGGGTAGTGATCGCTGTTCTGATGTAGTGATCGCTGTTCTGATGTAGTGATCGCTGTTCTGATGTAGTGATCGCTGTTCTGGGGTAGTGATCACTGTTCTGGGGTAGTGATCGCTGTTCTGGGGTAGTGATCGCTGTTCTGACGTAGTGATCGCTGTTCTGGGGTAGTGATCGCTGTTCTGATGTAGTGATCGCTGTTCTGATGTAGTGATCGCTGTTCTGATGTAGTGATCGCTGTTCTGGGGTAGTGATCGCTGTTCTGATGTAGTGATCGCTGTTCTGATGTAGTGATCGCTGTTCTGGGGTAGTGATCACTGTTCTGGGGTAGTGATCGCTGTTCTGATGTAGTGATCGCTGTTCTGGGGTAGTGATCACTGTTCTGATGTAGTGATCGCTGTTCTGATGTAGTGATCGCTGTCCTGATGTAGTGATCGCTGTTCTGATGTAGTGATCGCTGTTCTGATGTAGTGATCGCTGTTCTGATGTAGTGATCGCTGTTCTGATATAGTGATCGCTGTTCTGATGTAGTGATTGCTGTTCTGGGGTAGTGATCGCTGTTCTGATGTAGTGATCGCTGTTATGATGTAGTGATCACTGTTTTGATGTGGTGATCGCTGTTCTGGGGTAATGATCGCTGTTCTGATGTAGTGATCGCTGTTCTGGGGTAGTGATCACTGTTCTGATGTAGTGATCGCTGTTCTGATGTAGTGATCGCTGTTCTGATGTAGTGATCGCTTTTCTGGGGTAGTGATCGCTGTTCTGATGCAGTGATCGCTGTTCTGGGGTAGTGATCACTGTTCTGATGTAGTGATCGCTGTTCTGATGTAGTGATCACTGTTCTGATGTAGTGATCGCTGTTCTGGGGTAGTGATCACTGTTCTGGGGTAGTGATCGCTGTTCTGATGTAGTGATCGCTGTTCTGGGGTAGTGATCACTGTTCTGGGGTAGTGATCACTGTTCTGATGTAGTGATCGCTGTTCTGATGTAGTGATCACTGTTCTGATGTAGTGATCGCTGTTCTGGGGTAGTGATCACTGTTCTGGGGTAGTGATCGCTGTTCTGATGTAGTGATCGCTGTTCTGATGTAGTGATCGCTGTTCTGATGTAGTGATCGCTGTTCTGATGTAGTGATCGCTGTTCTGGGGTAGTGATCGCTGTTCTGATGTAGTGATCGCTGTTCTGATGTAGTGATCGCTGTTCTGATGTAGTGATCGCTGTTCTGATGTAGTGATCGCTGTTCTGATGTAGTGATCGCTGTTCTGATGTAGTGATCGCTGTTCTGGTGTAGTGATCGCTGTTCTGATGTAGTGATCGCTGTTCTGATGTAGTGATCGCTGTTCTGGGGTAGTGATCACTGTTCTGATGTAGTGATCGCTGTTCTGATGTAGTGATTGCTTTTCTGGGGTAGTGATCTCTGTTCTGATGTAGTGATCACTGTTCTGATGTCCAGAAGTGGTTTTCGGTCATTCCTTGCGCTCATTCTCTCCCTTTAATTATTTCTCCCTCCTTTCTTACGACTAGACTGCTTATGGTGATCTGTATGTATGTGCTTTTGTGCACACACACACCCTATGTCTGTAGGTCTATTGCCTGTTGGCGTTTGGTGTGGTATGTGTGCCAACACATGCATGTCTGTTTATTTCTCTTACTGGTTGGCTGTGTATTGCGGTAGGTATGCTGCTGTGCTGTTTCTCCACATTGTGCTGTTCTGGTTCCTCAGCACTTCACCCCCAGCATGCAATATCTCACCACTGTCACACCACTGACTCCCACTTCCATGAATAGTTGAATAGAGGACTCAATTGCCATAAAGCCTATTTTAGACGATTTCAAAGATGAGCCCTCTTTCCAACTCTATGGTCCCATTTCACAAAGGTCTTTGCTCCTAGACACTGATCTCAGGTCAGTTGTATGCATCCTATTGGCAAAGGATTTGGAATCGTAAACTGAATCGTAAACTGATCCTAGATATGTGTCCATTATTAAGCAGCTTCTACAAGAGAACAAGAGAGCTTCCTCTTAAAAACAGGGCACCGTTTTCACAACACTGATCTAGTATCAGTTTTACCTCTTATTCATTGTGCTGTAGAAGATAACACTGATCCTAGATCACTATTCCCATTTTGAAAGGCTTTATGAATACTGGCCCAGGCTCTTATTTCATATCTTTTAAGATGTTTATTTAGAGATATATAGTAGAAGGCATCACACCATTTTAATGAACAAGTTGATACATTTTTTATCATACTGCTGATCAGAGTCTGACAATGCTGTGCCCTCAGTATTACATTTTAATGACCAAGAAGTATGGGGTAATCAATATGAAATGTATTTTATGATCGTGTCATACTTACTGTGTATAAATCCGTGAAATCAGATGTCTTTTTTATGTTCATTTCCTAACCTGACTTTCTCATATGCCATTCATTCTCTAACAACAGGGTTTCCTTCAAAAGGGTGCAAAATACTGAACGTTGCAGATAGAAATACTGTACCATGGATAGAGCTGACACGATTCCTCACACTCTGCATGGTTGGCTTGTGTATTCTACATATTATATTTCTATCTGAATGCACTTCAATGTTGTGCCCTACTGAACGCATCCCAGTCCATCCAAACAGCTAGAGGTGGAGGCGGAGCTTCTGGTTTTGGAGTAGCTTGGGGTGTGTTCTTTCCTGGTTTGTACTATATGGAGAGGTGGCGAGGTGTGCTATCTGTTGGTAATTTTGAGAGGTGTGTTAGTGTTCATTTACTCATTTTCTTTCTCATCCTCTAACCCCCTTTGCTGACAGGAGTTATGATCCCGCCTCCAGGCTCACACTCTCCAATCCTACTGGTTGTGTCAGGAAGTCACTCTTCATTCATTGTCTAGTCTCGTTGTCTATGACAACTTGACCGGCCTCCTATCGCTCATTCGCTCATCCCAATTGGCTCTGTGTGCCTGTCTGACTCTGGGTGTTGCAGTGCATGGGCTGTGGGAGGAGTGGTCGTCATGGAGCCTGTGTTCTGTCACGTGTGGGCGGGGCTCCAGGACCCGAACCAGAAACTGTGAGAGCGGAGGAGGGGCCAAGCTCTGTGGAGGGCCTGAGAAACAGAACAAACTCTGCAACATAGCAGTGTGTCCCGGTTAGTACCATCTCATGTACATTTACACCTCTATCTATCTGTCTGTCTATCTCTCTGTCTATCCATCAGTCTGTCCCTCTGTTTCTCCTTTTGTGGAAGTCTGAGAAACAGACCAAACTCAGCAACATAATATTTATTGTCTTATACAGTACCATCTCATATACAGAGCATTCGAAAGTATTCAAACCTCTTGACGACTTTTTCCACATTTTGTTACGTTACAGCCTTATTCTAAAATTGATTAAATGAACGTTTCCTCATCAATCTGCACACAATACCCCATAATGACAAAGTAAAAACAGGTTTTTAGAATTTTAAACAGAATACCCGATTTGCATAAGTTTTCAAGCCCTTTGCTATGAGACACGAAAGTGAGCTCAGCTGTTTTCTGTTTCCATTGATCATCCTTGAGATGCTTTTACAACTTGATTGGAGTCCACCTGTGGTAAATTCAATTTATTGGACATGATTTGAAAAGGCACACACCTGTCTATATAAGGTCCCACAGTTGACAGTGCATGTCTGAACAAAAACCAAACCATACCAAGTCGAAGGAATTTTCAGTAAAGCACCGAGACAGGATTGTGTCGAGGAACAGATCTGGGGAAGGGTACCAAAACATTTATACAGCATTGTAGGTCCCCAGGAACACAGTGGCCTCCATCATTCTTAAATGGAAGAAGTTTGGAACAACCAAGACTCTTCCTAGAGCTGGCCACCCAGCCAAACTGAGCAATTGGAGGAGAAGGGCCTTGGTCAGGGAGGAGACCAAGAGCCCGATGGTCACTCTGACATAGCCTCAGAGTTCCTCTGTGGAGATGGGAGAACCTTCCAGAAGGACAACCATCTATGCAGCACTCCACCAATCAGGCTTTTATGGTAGCCTACACCTACAAAGTCTCAGACCATGAAAAACAAGATTCTTTGGTCTGATGAAACCAAGATTGATCACTTTAGCCTGAATGCCAAGCGTCACGTCTGGAGGAAAGCTGGCACCATCCTTACGGGGAAGCATGGTGGTGGCAGCATCATGCTGTGGGGATGTTTTTCAGCAGCAGAGAGTGGGAGACTAGTCAGGATTGAGGGAAAGATGAAAGGAGCAAAGTACAGAGAGATCCTTGATTAAAAACCTGCTTCAGAATGCTCAGGTCCTCGGCCTGGGGCAAAGGTTCACCTTTCTATACGACAATGACCCTAAGCACACAGCCAAGACAACACAGTGTCCTTGTGTAGCCCAGACAGAGTCAGAACCCAATTGAACGGAGAGACCTGAAAATAGCTGTGCTGCAACGCTCCCCATTCAACCTGACAGAGCTTGAGAGGAACTGCAGAGAAGAATGGGAGAAACTCTCCAAAATACAGGTGTGCCAAGCTTGTAGCATCATACCCAAGAAGGCTGTAATTGCTGCCAATGTTGCTTCCACAAAGTCCTGAGTAAAGGGTCTGAAAATGTATGTATAGGTAATATTTCAGTTATCTTTTTTTTAAAGATTTGATAAAATAATAACACATGTATTTTGCTTTGTCATTATGGGGTATTGTGTGTCGATTGATGTGGGGAAAAACTTGAATCCATTTTAGATTAAGGCTGTAACGTATCAAAATGTGGAATTAGTTAAGGGGTCTGAACTTTTCGAATGCACTGTACACACTATATACACCTCTGTACTTCTCTCTCTCGCTCTTCCTCTCTCTCTCTCTTCCTCTCTCTCTCGCGCTCACTCTCTCTCTCGCTCTCTCTCTCTCTCTTGCTCTCTCCTCTCTCTCGCTCTTCCTCTCTCTCTCTCTTCCTCTCTCTCTCGCGCTCACTCGCTCTCTCGCTCTCTCTTGCTCTCTCTCTCTCCCAATACAATTCTCTCTCTCTCTCTCTCTCTCTCTCTCTCTCTCTCTCTCTCTCTCTCTCTCTCTCTCTCTCTCTCTCTCTCTCATCCTTATCTCCATATCACTACTGTCATAGCACTCAAGTCTACATCTATCCTCTCCTGTCCACTCTTGTTCACTATGATCAAGCTAAAATCTCTGTTGTTCTTCCGCTAGTCTTTATCCATCTCTGTTCTTAGGTCCCGTAATAGAAACCTCAGTTTCAATGCTCTGGTTAGGTTCAGAACTTATTTCATTTGTCTTCAGTTCCCTCTCTTTTGGGTTTCCACAGTGTTTGAGTGCTGTGGTCCAGCCCCTATCTCTTTGAGATTACCAATTACCTTGTCAAGAGGTGTGATAAATCCTTGTCTCTTTGAGATTACCTATTACCTTGTCAATAGGAGTGATAAATCATTCTCTTTGAGACTTCCTGCTACATTGTCAAAAGGAGTGATACGTTATTGTTTCTTTGAAATGACCTGTTATCTTGTCAAGAAGATGATACATAATTGTCTCTTTGAGATGACCTATTACCTTATCAAGAGGATAATAAATCATTGTCTCTTTGAGATTACCTATTACCTTATCAAGAGGATAATAAATCATTGTCTCTTTGAGATTACCTGTTATCATGTCAACAGGATGATAAATCATTGTGCCTTTGAGATTACCTATTACCTTGTTTGGCTACAGTCTACTGTCTGGCTATAGTCTACTGTGTTATTGTCTGGCTATAGTCTACTGTGTTATTGTCTGGCTATAGTCTATTGTGTTATTGTATGGCTACAGTCTACTGTGTTATTGTCTGGCTATAGTCTATTGTGTTATTGTATGGCTACAGTCTACTGTCTGGCTATAGTCTACTGTATTATTGTATGGTTACAGTCTACTGTCTGGCTATAGTCTACTGTGTTATTGTCTGGCTATAGTCTACTGTGTTATTGTCTGGCTATAGTCTACTGTCTGGCTATAGTCTACTGTATTATTGTCTGGCTATAGTCTACTGTGTTATTGTCTGGCTATAGTCTACTGTGTTATTGTCTGGCTATAGTCTACTGTGTTATTGTCTGGCTATAGTCTACTGTGTTATTGTCTGGCTATAGTCTACTGTGTTATTGTCTGGC
>NC_068439.1:15515563-15523063 GCF_023373465.1 Oncorhynchus keta
AGACGTCTTTGTCCTGTCGTGTCTTTCTTTGCATATCTTTTTAAAATATTTTCCTAAACCTCAACTTCTAAATACTCTCCTGCAACCCGCCTCACCCAATGTGACGTGGATCTGCTTTTTTCTGAAGTATTTCTATTTACTTCGGATCTGGAATCCATCAACTGAAGCTAGCCAGCTAACTACCTACCAGCTATCAGTTAGCAAACCATTGCTAGCGGTCATCGGCTAACCTTTTGCTCGAAAAGCTCTCGCCATTTCGAACAACGTGACTCAAACCAGAGCATAAAGGACCTATTTATTTCCATATACCTGGATTCCTACCGCAAACTCTGAACATTTTCATCTGGATCTTCGCAACTATCTAACCGCAATCCCGGGTGACCACTCCTGGCTAGAGTTTCCATCCTAACTAGCGTGTTAGCATCTGCCTACTAACTGTCTGAATCGCCGTGTCCCCATTCAGCCCAACCACTCACTGGACCCATATGTTCATGCATGCCTCTCTCTAATATCAATATGCCTCGTCCATTACTGTCCTGGTTGGTATTTACTGTCTTATTTCACTGTAGAGTCTCTAGCCCTGCTCAATATGCCTTAACCAACCATGTTACCCCACCTCCTACATATGCGATGACATCACCTGGTTTAAACGTCTCTAGAGACTATATCTCCCTCATCATTACTCAATGCCTAGGTTTACCTCCAATGTACTCACATCCTACCTTACCTTTGTCTGTACACTATTGAATCTATGCTATCGTGCCCAGAAACCTGTTCCTTTTACTCTCTGATCCGAACGTGCTAGACGGCCAGTTCGTATAACAGTTAGCTGTACCCTTTTCCTACTTCTCCTCTGTTCCTCTGGTGATGTAGAGGTTAATCCAGGTCCTGCAGTGCCTAGCTCCACTCCCACTCACCAGGTGCTCTCATTTGTTGACTTCTGTAACCGTAAAAGCCTTGGTTTCATGCATGTTAATAACCTCTTGAATCTAGGGGGCACTATTTTCATTTTTGGAAAAATAACGTTCCCAAAGTAAACGGGCTAATTTTCAGGAGCAGATAATAGAATATGCATATAATTGACAGCTTAGGATAGAAAACACTCTAAAGTTTCCAAAACTGTAAAAATATTGTCTGTGAGTATAACAGAACTGATATTGCAGGTGAAAGCCTGAGAAAAATCCAATCAGGAAGTGACTCTTATTTAGAAACTGCTGCGTTCCTATGCATCCCTATTGAGCAGTGAAAGGGATATCAACCAGATTCCCTTTTCTATGGCTTCCGTAATGTATCTAGTGTCACAAGACAGTTTCTGGCTTTTATTTTGAAAAATGAGCGTGAGCGACAACATTGCGTCAGTGTTCAGCTGGTGGCTCTCAGAGTGATTTGTGCGGCCATTGTTTCTCTCGCTCCTACTAAGAAGCCAACTGACCCGGTTTATATATTATCGAATAGATATTTGAAAAACACCTTGAGGATTGATTATAAAAAATGTTTGCCATGTTTCTGTCGATATTATGGATCTAATTTGGAATATTTTTCGGCATTGTCGTGATCGCAGTTTCCGGGGGATTTCTCAACCAAACGTGAAGAACAAACGGAGGTATTTCAACTATAAAAATAATCTTTAAGGAACAAAATGAACATTTGCTGTCTAAATGGGTGTCTCGTCAGTGAAAACATCCGAAGATCATCAAAGGTAAACGGTTAATTTGATTGCTTTTCTGATTTTCGTGACCAAGCTTCCTGATGCTAGCTGGACATGATGCTATGCTAGGCTATCGATAAACTTACACAAATGCTTGTCTTGCTTTGGCTGTAAAGCATCATTTCAAATTCTGAGATGACAGGGTGATTAACAAAAGGCTAAGCTGTGTTTCACTATATTTCACTTGTGATTTCATGAATATGAATATTTTCTAGTAATATTATTTTTTGTCCGTTGCGTTATGCTAATTTGTGTCAGTTGATGACAATTCTCCCGGATCCGGAATGGGTAGTTCCAAGAGTTAACATTAGAAGCCTACTCCCTAAGTTTGTTTTACCCACTGCTTTAGCACACTCTACCAACCCGGATATCTTAGCCGTGTCTGAATCCTGGCTTAGAAAAACCCCCAAAAACGCTGACATTTCCTAACTATAACATTTATCGCCAATATAGAACTGCCAAAGGGGGTGGTGTTGCAATCTACTGCAAAGATAGCCTGCAGAGTTCTGTATTAGCTCAGTTGGTAGAGCATGGCGCTTGTAACGCCAGGGTAGTGGGTTCGATTCCCGGGACCACCCATACGTAGAATGTATGCACACATGACTGTAAGTCGCTTTGGATAAAAGCGTCTGCTAAATGGCATATATTATTACTATCCAAGTCTGTTCCCAAACAATTCGAGCTTCTACTTCTAAAAATGCACCTTTCCAGAAACAAGTCTCTCACTGTTGCCGCTTGCTATAGACCTCCCTCTGCCAACAGCTGTGCCCTCGATACCATATGTGAATTGATTGCCCCCAATCTATCTTCTGAGCTCGTGCTACTAGGTGACCTAAACTGGCACATGCTTAACACCCCAGCCATCCTACAATCCAAGCTTGATTCCCTCAATCTCACACAAATTATTAATGAACCTACCAGGTACAACTCCAAATCCGTAAACACGGGCAACCTCATAGATGTCATCCTAACTAACTCGCCCTCCAAATACAACTCTGCTGTTTTCAATCAAGATCTCAGCGATCACTGCCTCGTTGCATGTAGAACTAGGAATAGATATAGTCCTTGGTTCACTCCAGAACTGTCTGCCTTTGACCAGCACAAAAACATGGCCATGCTTTCCACCTTGCTACCCCTACCCCGGTCAACTGCCCGGCACCCTCCACAGCAACCCGTCAAAGCCTCCACCATTTTTCCTTTCCCCAAATCCAGATAGCTTGTCACGAGTCCGACCGAGGGTGTTTCCCCTTCCCGGGCGGTTGGCGCTCGGCGGTCGTCGTCACCGGCCTATTAGCTGCCACTGATTGTTTTTCCTCCCCCTCCTTGTATGTTTAGTGGTAGCACCTGTTCATGATTGAATCAGCTAATTAGTTTGTCTTTATTAGGCAGCCGGCCCGCCTGGTTGTTGTGCGGGATTATTGCAGTGTAACCTTCGGCTCTGTTGTTAGAAGTACGTGTTAGTGCCTGGTCGTTACGTTTTCTGTTGTACATTCTCATTCCCTGTGTTTGGGGCCGTTACTATTGTGAGCACCCTGGGATGCGTTGGCGCTATTAAAGACGCACAGCTTTGCACTCACTGTCTCCTGCGTTTGACTCCACACACCTACGACACCTGAAGTGTTACAGAATCCCGCACCTCGATAAAATCGAATGGAGTCAGCAGGAGCAGCAGCCAACCCTCTCCCATCGATGGAGGAACGGGTTCTCCACCACACCACCATTCTCCATCGGATCGGATCCGCGATGGATCAAGTGATGGAGAGAATGGACCGATGGGAGAGGAGTGGTCTCCTCTCTCCACCTTCGGCACCCCCGACTCCGGACTCCCCATCACTCGACTCCAGCACCCTTCGTCTGACGCTACCGAGGGCTTATGATGGAGCGGCGGCGGGTTGCCAGGGGTTTCTGCTTCAGCTGGAGCTATACCTGGCCACCGTTAGACCCACTCCCTCAGGAGCGGAGAGGGTGAGTGTCCTCATCTCCTGCCTCACGGGTCGTGCTCTGGAGTGGGCGAACGCAGTCTGGAATGGCCCAGACTCAGCGCGGGAGCACTACCCAGAGTTTTCCTGCCGCTTCCGTGCCGTATTTGATCACCCTATAGACGGCCGAGCGGTGGGAGAACGACTTTTCCATCTCAGGCAGGAGAGGAGGAGCGCCCAGGATTACGCGCTGGAGTTCCGGACCTTGGCAGCCGGATCTGGGTGGAACGACAGGGCCCTTATGGACCACTACAGGTGTGGTCTCCGAGAGGAGGTCCGCCGGGAGTTAGCGTGTCGGGACACCACTCTGTCACTTGATCAGCTGATTGACATGTCCATTCGACTGGACAATCTGCTGGCTGCCCGCGGCGTTCAGAGAGGGTCCTGTGCGTTCCACCACCCAGTCCCTCCGCTCCCATTCCGATGGAGTTGGGAGGGGCTGCGCCGAGGGGTACCGGAGGAGGAGGCCTTCCCTGCACCAACTGTGGTCGGAGAGGACACACGTCTGATCGGTGCTGGGGGTCCGTCTGGGAGTAGAGATGGCAGGCGGAACGCTTCTCGGTCACCCCAGGTGAGTCAGCATCAGACTCACCCAGAATCCCTTGTTGGCCATATGTTTGTCTTAATCTCTTTCCTTCACTTTTTCCCTCTTCCCAGCATAGGGCGCTAGTCGATTCAGGCGCAGCTGGGAACTTTATGGATCGCGGACTCGCCCTTAAGTTAAGGGTTCCGCTGGTGCCGATAGATTCTCCTTTCCCCGTGCACTCCCTAGATAGCCGGCCATTAGGGTCAGGGATGGTCGGGAGACCACGGTCCCACTGGACATGGTGACGCAGGGAGTCATAGGGAGCGTATCAGTTTTTATTATTGATTCACCTGCGTTTCCAGTGGTGCTGGGGACTCCCTGGCTGGCCCGGCACAATCCTAAAATTTCGTGGAGACAAGGGGTTCTCCAGGGGTGGTCAGAGGAGTGTTCTGGAAGGTGTTTGGGAGTTTCCATCGGTGCCACGTCGGTGGAGAGTCCAGACCAGGGTGCCACGGTGTGCATTCCCCCGAGTATGCCGATTTGGCAATCGCTTTCAGTAAAGTGAAAGCGACTAAATTACCACCTTATCGACCGGGAAGGGATTGTACGATAGATCTCAGGTAGACGCTGCGCTTCCCAAGAGTCATGTGTACCCGCTGTCCCAGGAGGAGACGTTGGCAATGGAGACATATGTCACGGAGTCGCTGGGACAGGGGTACATTCGGCCCTCCATTTCACCCGTCTCCTCGAGTTTCTTTTTGTGAGGAAAAAGGAGGGAGGTTTGCGTCCGTGTATCGATTATAGAGGTCTAAACGCCATCACAGTGGGGTATAGTTACCCTCTACCTCTCATCGCTACGGCGGTGGAATCGTTCCACGGAGCGCAGTTCTTCACAAAACTGGATCTCAGGAGCGCGTATAGTCTGGTGCGTATTCGGAAGGGAGACGAGTGGAAAACCGCATTTAGTACTACATCCGGCCACTATGAGTACCTCGTCATGCCGTATGGGTTAAAGAATGCTCCAGCCGTTTTTCAATCCTTTGTAGACGAGATTCTCAGGGACCTGTGCGGTCAGGGGTGGTTGTTTATATCGATGACATTCTGATCTACTCGGCCACTCACACCGCGCATGTGTCTCTGGTGCGCAAAGTGCTTGGAAGACTGCTGGAGCATGACCTATACGTCAAGGCTGAGAAATGCGTGTTCTCTAAACGAGCCGTCTCTTTTCTGGGATATCGCATTTCCACCTCGGGGTGGTGATGGAGGGTGAACGCATTAGGGCCGTGCGTAATTGGCCGACTCCAACCACGGTAAAGGAGGTGCAGCGGTTTTTGGGTTTTGCCAACTACTACCGGAGGTTTATCCGGGGTTTTGGCCAGATAGCGGCTCCCATTACCTCACTGCTGGGGGGCCCGGTGCGATTGCAGTGGTCAGCACAGGCGGACAGGGCATTCAACAAGTTGAAGGCGCTGTTCACTGAGGCGCCCGTGTTGGCGCATCCGGATCCCGCTCTAGCATTCATAGTGGAGGTGGACGCGTCCGAGGCTGGGGTGGGTGCCGTGCTATCACAGCGCTCGGGTACGCCACCAAAACTCCGCCCCTGCGCTTTCTTCTCAAGGAAGCTCAGCCCAGCGGAGCGTAACTATGATGTGGGGACCGGGAGTTGCTAGCGGTGGTTAGAGCTCTGAAGGTGTGGAGACACTGGCTTGAGGGGGCTAAGCACCCTTTTCTCATCTGGACCGACCACCAGAATCTGGAGTATATTCGGGCTGCAAGGAGACTTAACCCACGTCAGGCAAGGTGGGCCATGTTCTTCACCCGGTTCCGGTTTACTTTGTCTTATAGACCGGGCTCCCAGAACGTGAGGGCTGACGCACTGTCCCGCCTTTACGACACCGAGGATGGGTCCACCGAACCTACTCCCATCCTTCCCGCCTCTAAGCTGGTAGCCCCAGTGGTATGGGAGGTGGACTCGGACATCGAGCGGGCGTTACGGGCTGAACCCGCGCCTCCTCAGTGTCCAGCGGGGCGAAGGTACGTGCCGCTTGATGTTCGGGACAAGCTGATTCGGTGGGCTCACGTCCTACCCTCCTCGGGTCACCCTGGGGTGACGAGGACAGTGGGGAGCCTTCAGGGGAGGTATTGGTGGCCTACGTTGGTTAAGGACGTTAAGGGTTATGTCTCCTCTTGCTCAGTGTGCGCTCAGAGTAAGGCTCCTAGGCACCTTCCTAGAGGGAAGCTACAACCCCTCCCCGTTCCACAGCGGCCATGGTCACATCTGTCCATAGATTTCCTGACCGATCTTCCGCCGTCTCAGGGGAACACCGCGGTTCTAGTGATTGTGGATCGGTTTTCTAAGTCCTGCCGTCTCCTCCCGTTGCCCGGTATCCCTACAGCCCTGCAGACTGCGGAGGCATTATTTACCCATGTCTTTCGGCACTACGGGGTGCCGGAGGACATCGTTTCTGATCGGGGCCCCCAATTCACGTCTCGGGTATGGAGAGCGTTCATGGAACGTTTGGGGGTCTCTGTCAGCCTGACCTCCGGTTATCACCCCGAGAGTAATGGGCAGGTGGAGAGATTGAACCAGGAGGTGGGTAGGTTTCTGCGGTCGTATTGCCAGGATCGGCCAGGGGAGTGGGCACGATACATTCCCTGGGCTGAAATGGCTCAGAACTCACTACGCCACTCCTCTACTAACGTGTCCCCTTTTCAGTGTGTGTTGGGATACCAGCCGGTCCTGGCACCATGGCATCCGAGCCAGACCGAGGCTCCTGCGGTGGAGGAATGGGTACAGCGCTCCAAGGAGACCTGGAGGGCCGTCCAGGAGTCTCTACGACAAGCGAGTGGACGGCAGAAGAGGAGTGCTGACCGCCACCGCAGTGAGGCCCCGTGTTTGTACCGGGGACAGGGTCTGGCTCTCGACCCGAAACCTACCTCTCCGCTTGCCCTGCCGGAAGCTGGGTCCGCAGTGTGTAGGGCCCTTTAAAGTCCTGAGGAGAATAAACGAGGTGTGTTATCGATTACAACTCCCTTCCTATTATCGAATTAACCCCTCGTTTCATGTGTCTCTCCTCAGGCCGGTGGTAGCTGGTCCCCTGCAGGACAGTGAGGTACCGGAGGTCCCTCCCCCCTCTGGACATCGAGGGGACCCCGGCGTACACGATCCGGGCCATTCTGGACTCAAGACGCCGGGTGAGGGGCCTGCAGTACCTCGTGGACTGGGAGGGGTACGGTCCGGAGGAGAGGTGCTGGGTACCGGTGAGGGACATCTTGGATCCATCCAT
>NC_068439.1:15528063-15633063 GCF_023373465.1 Oncorhynchus keta
GGTATAATTGTATCTGTAATGATTGTGGAATGAGGGGAATTGATGGTTCTTCATGTGTCAGTCAAACTGCATCACACAGAGTGGATGATTCCCTGTGGTGAAGGCAACACTGTAGCACAGCTTACCCAGCTACCACATAACGTTCTGAGAACCTAATGTTTCTTAGACCTTGGTGAGAGCATGGTTGTCCTATGGTTATTTAGCATACAACCTTCCCACAATGTTCTGCAAATGGTACAGGATACCCCACTCGCACATAACGTTCTTTGAACCATGTTTCTTAAGTGGGGATTTCAGTACTTCAGCATAACGTTTTCCAAAGGGTTCCTCATGGTTCTTTTTAAAGTCATGTTCTCAGAACATTAAGAACAGTTTCCATAAAAAGCAGAATAAAACATTAATGTTCAAATAACGTTCTAAGAACGTTCTAAGGACATGTAAACAACAGGTGGGTCTAATCCTGAATGCTGATTGGTTAAAAGCGCATTCCAAACGCTGTCTATTCCACAAGTTACCTTTGGCTAAATCTATGACGTAATAAACTTCCTATTTTCTCTGTTCCATCTGAGTGCACAATCCACTGTCTCATCACACCAGCCAGACAATTTATAAACTTCTCAGCTATAAAAACATTGTTTCAATATTTGAATTCGGTCTCCAGCTTTCCCATAGTAATGAACATGTCGGGAGTCGGGATAAGACAGACAGGCAGGCAGTTTTTCTTCGCCAGCCAGTCATGAACCAGCATAATCTTTATGGATATACAGTAAAAGTCCACCAACCCATTCAAGGATTTTTTTATATACAAAATGCTCCAGTTTCAACTGTTCTGCCTGCGGCTATGGAACCCTGACCTGTTCACTGGACGTTCTACCTTGTCCCTGACCTGTTCACCGGACATGCTACCTTGTCCCTGACCTGTTCACCGGACGTGCTACCTTGTCCCTGACCTGTTCACCGGACATGCTACCTTGTCCCTGACCTGTTCACCGGACATGCTACCTTGTCCCAGACCTGTTCACCGGACATGCTACCTTGTCCCTGACCTGTTCACCGGACGTGCTACCTTGTCCCTGACCTGTTCACCGGACATGCTACCTTGTCCCAGACCTGTTCACCGGACATGCTACCTTGTCCCTGACCTGTTCACCGGACGTGCTACCTTGTCCCTGACCTGTTCACCGGACATGCTACCTTGTCCCTGACCTGTTCACTGGACATGCTACCTTGTCCCTGACCTGTTCACCGGACATGCTACCTTGTCCCTGACCTGTTCACCGGACGTGCTACCTTGTCCCATACCTGTTCACCGGACATGCTACCTTGTCCCTGACCTGTTCACCGGACATGCTACCTTGTCCTGGACCTGTTCTTTTCAACTCTCTCTCTCTAGCTCACCTGCTGTCTCGAACTCTGAATGCTCGGCTATGAAAAGCCAACTGACATTTACACCTGAGGTGCTGCTGACCTGTTGCACCCTCTACAACCACTGTGATTATTATTATTATTTGACTCTGCCTGTCATCTATGAACGTTTGAAAATCTTGGTCATGTTCTGTTATAATCTCAACCCGGCACAGCCAGAAGAGGACTGGCCACCCTCAGAGCCTGGTTCCTCTCTAGGTTTCTTCCTAGGTTCTGGCCTTTCTAGGGAGGTTTTCCTAGCCACCGTGTTTCTACATCTGCATTGTTTGGGGTTTTAGGCTGGCTTTCTGTATAGCACTTTGTGACATAATGTAAAAATGGCTTTATAAATACATGTTATTGATTTAATTTGTAGGTGTGTCCAAACTTTGAACTGATACTGTATACAAATAACTCTATAAATAGTAAACAGGTAAAACTAAACAAAGAACAGCCAGTGTGTCATTCCAGCTTCAGTTTGAAGTGATTGTGTTGGTACCATCCCTTCTCAAAAAATGTTACCGGTTAGGAAACTTATGAATTTGTCCCCAGAACCAATGAGAAACCAAAAATGTACATTTCCACAACTTCCAAGGAACCAGATGTGCTAGCTGGGTATTGTCTTCTCTCCTGCTCTCTCTCTCTCTCTCTCCTCTCTCTCTCCTCTCTCTCTGTCTGTTTGTCTATCCATTTTCCTGCTCCCTTTTATTTTAGTTTGTTGCACAGTATCTATCTTTCTGTATGCCTCTTCATCCCTCACTCTCTCTCTCTCTCTCTCTCTCTCTCTCTCTGTTGACATCATTTCCCCTCCATTTTCTTTCCTGTCTCTTGCTCTCTCAATCTTCATATTCACTCTCCCTTTCTGCATTTCTCTCTCACTTTATCTCCCTCTTCCTCTCTTTTTCTCAACCTATTTCTCTTTTGCTCTCCCCTCTCTCTATTCTCTCCCTCTCCCTCCCTCTCTCATCTCACAGGACGAAGGGAATTGTTCAAAGCCCTGCTTGGTGTGATTTGTCAGTGTGTCAGCCACTGCAGCAAACAGCACAGTTTAATAAGCATGCCTTTGACTGGGTTTTCTCTTTCTGTGTGTATGCGTGTGTGTGTGTGTGTGCGTGCGTGTGTGTGCGCATGCATGTGTGTGTTTGTGTGTGTGCGGTGCGGTGCTCTGGGAGGCTATAGATTAGATAAATGTCAGACATTGCCGCAGAGTGAACTTCTGTCAGAGACAGTCCTTTTATAGCTCTCTGGCATGTTGCAGAACATACAGATCTGTCCAAGAGTTTGGAGGGGAACAGATGAAGAAGAAGGCTAAGGGTGCATCTCTCACTATCTTTCTCTCTTGTCCTGCGCTGTTTTCTCTCTCTCTCTCTTCTCCAGACTCTGAGTATTTCCTCTCTTGTAATATTCTTCATCGTTCAGGGTTATATAGAGAGGGATAAAAAGAGATATGAATACAAAGAGGGACAGATAAAGACAGATTGCATATGGATTGAGTGTACAAAACATTAGGAACACTCTTCCCGAATATTGAGTTGCACTCAACCTTTTTGTCCCCAGAATAGCCTCATTCCGTCCTTAATGTTTTGTACACTCACTGTATATTGTAGAGGCAATGATGGAAATACAGTACCTGTCAAAAGTTTGGACACACCTACTTATTCAAGGGTTTTTCTTTATTTTTACTATGTTCTACATTGTAGAATAATAGTGAAGACATCAAAACCATTAAATAAAACATATGGAATCATGTAGTAACCAAAAAATTGTTAAACAAATCAAAATATATTTTATATTTGTGTCAGGCATATGTGTATAGGTGGCAGGGAAGTCAGGCGCAGGAGAGTCAAACGGAGTGTAAAATTGAGTCTTTTAATAATGTCCTAGTAACATGCTCCATAACACTAAACAGGAAAAGAACATAAACAAAATATGGGTGCGAAGACGCGCACCTATACAACAAACAACACTACACTGACAATAAACAATCTCTGACGAAGATATGAGGGGAAACAGAGGGTTAAATACACAACAGGTAATGAATGGGATTGAAAACAGGTGTGTGGGAAGACAAGACAAAACCAATGGAAAATGAAAAAAGGATCAATGATGGCTAGAAGACCGGTGACGTCGAACGCCGAGAACCGCCCGAACAAGGAGAGGCAACGACTTCGGCAAAAATCTACAATGTAGAAAGTCAATTTGTCTGAATATTTTCTGAATGCACTGTACATTGTAGAGGTAATGATGGATATATATTGTAGAGATAATGATGGATAAATATATTAGAGGTAATGATGGATATATATTGTATAGGTAATGATGAACATATATTGTAGAGGTAATGATGAATATAGCGTAAAGGTAATGATGAATACATATTGTAGATGTAATGAGGAAAATCTTTTGTATAGGTAATGATGGATATTTAAATTGTAATGGTAATGATGGATATATATTGTATGGGTAATGATGGATATAGCGTAATGGTAATGATGAATATATACTGTATAGGTAATGATGAATAGATATTGTAGAATTAATGATGAACATATATTGTAGATGTAATGAGAATATATATTGTAGATGTAATGATGAATATATACTGTATAGGTAATGATGAATAGATATTGTAGAATTAATGATGAACATATATTGTAGATGTAATGAGAATATATATTGTATAGGTAATGATGAATACATATTGTAGATGTAATGATGGATATAGCGTAATGGTAATGATGAATATATACTGTATAGGTAATGATGAATAGATATTGTAGAATTAATGATGAACATATATTGTAGATGTAATGAGAATATATATTGTAGATGTAATGATGAATATATATTCTAGAGATAATGATGAATATATTGTATAGGTAATGATGGCTATTGTAGACATAATGATGAATATATATTGTATAGGTAATGATGGATATACTGTATATTGTAGAGGTAATGATGAAAATATATTGTAATGGTAATGATGGATATAGCGTAAAGGTAATGATGAATACATATTGTAGAGGTAATGATGAACATATATAGAAGATGTAATGATGAATATATATTGTAGATGTAATGATGAATATATATTCTAGAGATAATGATGAATATATTGTATAGGTAATGATGGCTATTGTAGACATAATGATGAATATATATTGTATAGGTAATGATGGATATACTGTATATTGTAGAGGTAATGATGAATAGTGTAGACATAAGGATGAATATATATTTTAGCGGTAATGAAATATACAGAAAGGGAGGGTAATAAATACAATGCCTGGGACAAATGGGTTCTGTTGCAGGATATTTTTGAATTGCAGTGTGTGTGTTATATCTAACTCCCTCTCTCTCTCTCTTCTGTCTCTCTGCAGCACCTCATGAGATCTGTAGAGATGAGTACCTTGTGACCATGACCTGGAAAAGAGCCTCGGCAGGAGAAACAGTCTATAACAAGTGTCCGACTAACGCCACTGGTAAACCTGACGATACTATGACAGTACTATAACTATAATGCTATTATAAACCGTGATTATGTTGTCTAACAGTCAGGGTTGGGATATGGAAGAAACACTGTTCCATTCCATTACACACATGTACTAGTGTGTAACAGGACAATTATAAGAACCCCCTAAATTATCATGTATTATGTACGTTTACACTGTAATGATGTAGTCCAACTGCTACTAGTACTAAGTGTCTGACTACTACTAGTACTAAGTGTCTGACTACTACTAGTACTAAGTGTCTGACTACTACTAGTACTAAGTGTCTGACTACTACTAGTACTAAGTGTCTGACTACTACTAGTACTAAGTGTCTGACTACTACTAGTACTAAGTGTCTGACTACTACTAGTACTAAGTGTCCAACTGCTACTAGTACTAAGTGTCTGACTACTACTAGTACTAAGTGTCCAACTGCTACTAGTACTAAGTGTCTGACTACTACTAGTACTAAGTGTCTGACTACTACTAGTACTAAGTGTCTGACTACTACTAGTACTAAGTGTCTGACTACTACTAGTACTAAGTGTCTGACTACTACTAGTACTAAGTGTCTGACTACTACTAGTACTAAGTGTCTGACTACTACTAGTACTAAGTGTCTGACTACTACTAGTACTAAGTGTCTGACTACTACTAGTACTAAGTGTCCAACTGCTACTAGTACTAAGTGTCTGACTACTACTAGTACTAAGTGTCTGACTACTACTAGTACTAAGTGTCTGACTACTACTAGTACTAAGTGTCTGACTACTACTAGTACTAAGTGTCTGACTACTACTAGTACTAAGTGTCTGACTACTACTAGTACTAAGTGTCTGACTACTACTAGTACTAAGTGTCTGACTACTAGTACTAAGTGTCTGACTACTACTAGTACTAAGTGTCCAACTGCTACTAGTACTAAGTGTCCGACTACTACTAGTACTAAGTGTCTGACTACTACTAGTACTAAGTGTCTGACTACTACTAGTACTAAGTGTCTGACTACTACTAGTACTAAGTGTCTGACTACTACTAGTACTACTGACTACTACTAGTACTAAGTGTCTGACTACTACTAGTACTAAGTGTCTGACTACTACTAGTACTAAGTGTCTGACTACTACTAGTACTAAGTGTCTGACTACTAGTACTAAGTGTCTGACTACTACTAGTACTAAGTGTCCAACTACTACTAGTACTAAGTGTCTGACTACTACTAGTACTAAGTGTCTGACTACTACTAGTACTAAGTGTCTGACTACTACTAGTACTAAGTGTCTGACTACTACTAGTACTAAGTGTCTGACTACTACTAGTACTAAGTGTCTGACTACTACTAGTACTAAGTGTCTGACTACTACTAGTACTAAGTGTCTGACTACTACTAGTACTAAGTGTCTGACTACTACTAGTACTAAGTGTCTGACTACTACTAGTACTAAGTGTCTGACTACTACTAGTACTAAGTGTCTGACTACTACTAGTACTAAGTGTCTGACTACTACTAGTACTAAGTGTCTGACTACTACTAGTACTAAGTGTCTGACTACTACTAGTACTAAGTGTCTGACTACTACTAGTACTAAGTGTCTGACTACTACTAGTACTAAGTGTCTGACTACTACTAGTACTAAGTGTCTGACTACTACTAGTACTAAGTGTCTGACTACTACTAGTACTAAGTGTCCAACTGCTACTAGTACTAAGTGTCCAACTGCTACTAGTACTAAGTGTCTGACTACTACTAGTACTAAGCGTCTGACTACTACTAGTACTAAGTGTCTGACTACTACTAGTACTAAGTGTCTGACTACTACTAGTACTAAGTGTCTGACTACTACTAGTACTAAGTGTCTGACTACTACTAGTACTAAGTGTCTGACTACTACTAGTACTAAGTGTCTGACTACTACTAGTACTAAGTGTCTGACTACTACTAGTACTAAGCGTCTGACTACTACTAGTACTAAGTGTCTGACTACTACTAGTACTAAGTGTCTGACTACTACTAGTACTAAGTGTCTGACTACTACTAGTACTAAGTGTCTGACTACTACTAGTACTAAGTGTCTGACTACTACTAGTACTAAGTGTCTGTACTAAGTGTCTGACTACTAAGTGTCTGACTACTACTAGTACTAAGTGTCCAACTGCTACTAGTACTAGTACTACTAGTGTGTCCGACTACTACTAGTACTAAGTGTCCAACTGCTACTAGTACTAAGTGTCTGACTACTACTAGTACTAAGTGTCTGACTACTACTAGTACTAAGTGTCTGACTACTACTAGTACTAAGTGTCTGACTACTACTAGTACTAAGTGTCTGAGCACTACTAGTACTAAGTGTCTGACCACTACTAGTACTAAGTGTCTGACCACTACTAGTACTAAGTGTCTGACTACAGTGTGAGTGTGAAAAGTAATACATTCTGGTTAATATTGTGGTGCTGGAGATTCATGTTATTTTCTATCAGATGTTTTTTTCAGAACAGGTGCCTACCCAGACACTGTCCTCAGGCACTCACTGTAACTAATAATATACTGCTTAATAGATGAGGACTTTGAAATGTGTGTGTGTGTGTGTGTGTGTGTGTGTGTGTGTGTGTGTGTGTGTGTGTGTGTGTGTGTGTGTGTGTGTGTGTGTGTGTGTGTGTGTGTGTGTGTGTGTGTGTGTGTGTGTGTGTGTGTGTGTGTGTGTGAGAGCTTGTGTGTGCACAAGTGACTGTGTGTATGTTTGCGTGTGCGTGCATGTACGTGTGTGTATGTGTGTACGCACATGTGTGTGTGGAATCTATTCCAGCAGAGAAGGTAGTTTGTACGGTGTCTAGATGTCATGAAGTTGGACCTGTTACGAAATGGATCTGGAACTTTCCCACCCAGACCCAATTTACATACAGATTAAGTCGGAATTTTACATACACCTTAGCCAAATACACTTAAACTCAGTTTTTCACAATTACTGACATTTAATCCTAGTAAAAATTCCCTGTCCTAGGTCAGTTAGGATCACCACTTTATTTTAAGAATGTGAAATGTCAGAATAACAGTAGAGAGAATTATTTATTTCAGCTTTTATTTATTTAATCACATTCCCATTGGGTAAGAAGTTTTTCATACACTCAATAAATATTTGGTAGCATTGCCTTTAAATTGTTCAACTTGGGTCAAATGTTTTGGGTAGCCTTCCACAAGCTTCCCACAATAAGTTGGGATGCTTTGATATACCCACCAAATGGTCCTTCCGCGTGATGCCATCTATTTTGTGAAGTGCACTAGTCCCTCCAGCAGCAAACCACCCCACAACATGATTCTGCCACCCCTGTGCTTCATGGTTGGGATGGTGTTCTTCAGCTTGCAAGCCTCCCCCTTTTTCCTCCAAACATAATGATGGCCATTATGGCCAAACAGTTCTATTTTTGTTTCATCAGACCAGAGGACATTTCTCCAAAAAGTACAATCTTTGTCTCCATGTGCAGTTGCAAACCATAGTCTGGCTTTTTTTTATGGTGGTTTTGGAGCAGTGGCTTCTTCCTTGCTGAGGGGCCTTTCAGGTTATGTCGATATATGACTCGTTTTACTGTGGATATAGATACTTTTGTACCTGATTCCTCCAGCATCTTCACAAGGTCCTTTGCTTTTGTTCTGGGATTGATTTGCACTTTTCGCAACCTAAGTACATAGAAGAACGCGTCTCCTTCCTGAGCAGTATGACGGCTGCGTGGTCCCATGGTGTTTATACTTGCATACTATTGTTTGTACAGATGAACATGGTACCTTCAGGCATTTGGAAATTGTTCCCAAGGAACCTGACATGTGGAGGTCTACAATTTTGACTAATTTCTTTAGATTTTCCCATGATGTCAAGCAAAGAGGCACTGAGTTTGAAGGTAGACCTTGAAATAAATCCACACCTCCAATTGACTCAAATGATGTCTATTAGCCTATCAGATGCTCCTAACGCCATGACATAATTTTCTGGAATTTTCCAAGCTTTCCAAGGCACAGTCAATTTAGTGTCAATGTAAACTTCTGACCAACTGGAATTGTGATACAGTGAATTATCAGTGAAATCATCGATTGGTGAACAACTTGTGGAAATAATTATTGTGTCATGCACAAAGTAGATGTCCTAACCAACTTGCCCAAACTGTAGATTGTTAAGAAGAAATTTGTGGAGTGGTTGAAAACGAGTTTTAATAACTCCAAGTGTATGTAAACTTCCAACTTCAACTGTAAATGTATTTTTAAAATATATAGACCCGTTCCAAACGAACGGACCCGAGGACAACTAGACCCGTTCTGTATAGACTTGGTCGGATCCAGACCCAGTCCGATCTGATCCAAGTGATGGAAGCAGGCGGGGGAGGGGCCGTACTGGAGCGAGTGACACGGGTAACAGGGAGGGGGGAGGAAGAGACAAGAGACAACAACCAACCAACAAGCTGACTCGCACTATAGTAGACTAATAGCTGCCATGACTAGGTTAGTCATCATCCAATAAGATTATGTAGTACCTGTCTTGACTCCATGAACCCAGGAGAAGCATTTTAAGCTAGCTAAACCTGTTGTAGGAGCCCACCTGTTGTATTTTTCCTTTTTTTAAACTTGGCAAGTCAGTTAAGAACAAATTCTTATTTTCAATGACAGCCTACCCCAATCAAACCCGGACGACGCTGGGCCTGTGGGACTCCCAATCACTGCCAGATGTGATGCAGCCTGGATTTGAACTAGGGACTGCAGTGACACCTCTTGCACTGAGATCCAGTGCCTTAGAGTGCTGCTCCACTCAGGAGCCCAACTGTTTTAGAAGCCCACCTGTTGTAGAAGCCTACCTGTTGTAGAAGCCTACCTGTTGTAGAAGCCTACCTGTTGTAGAAGCCCACCTGTTGTAGAAGCCCACCTGTTGTAGAAGCCTACCTGTTGTAGAAGCCTACCTGTTGTAGAAGCCCACCTGTTGTAGAAGCCCACCTGTTGTAGAAGCCTACCTGTTGTAGAAGCCTACCTGTTGTAGAAGCCTACCTGGTGTAGAAGTCCACCTGTTGTAGAAGCCTACCTGTTGTAGAAGCCTACCTGGTGTAGAAGCCCACCTGTTGTAGAAGCCCACCTGTTGTAGAAGCCTACCTGTCATAGGATCCCACCTGTTGTAGGAGCCCACCTGTTGTAGGAGCCCACCTGTTGTAGAAGCCCACCTGTTGTAGGAGCCCACTTGTTGTAGGCGCACCTGTTGTAGGAGCCTACCTGTTGTAGGAGCCCACCTGTTGTAGGAGCCCACCTGTTGTAGAAGCCTACCTGTTGTAGAAGCCTACCTGTTGTCGGAGCCTACCTGTTGTAGAAGTCTACCTGTTGTAGGAGCCTACCTGTTGTAGAAGCCTACCTGTTGTAGGAGCCTACCTGTTGTAGAAGCCTACCTGTTGTAGAAGCCCACCTGTTGTAGAAGCCTACCTGTTGTAGGAGCCCACTTGTTGTAGGAGCCTACCTGTTGTAGAAGCCTACCTGTTGTAGAAGCCCACCTGTTGTAGAAGCCTACCTGTTGTAGAAGCCTACCTGTTGTAGGAGCCTACCTGTTGTAGAAGCCTACCTGTTGTAGGAGCCTACCTGTTGTAGAAGCCCACCTGTTGTAGAAGCCTACCTGTTGTAGGAGCCTACCTGTTGTAGAGGCCTACCTGTTGTAGGAGCCCACCTGTTGTAGAAATCTACCTGTTGTAGAAGCCTACCTGTTGTAGAAGCCTACCTGTTGTAGGAGCCTACCTGTTGTAGGAGCCCACCTGTTGTAGAAGCCTACCTGTTGTAGAAGCCTACCTGTTGTAGGAGCCCACCTGTTTTAGAAGCCTACCTGTTGTAGGAGCCTACCTGTTGTAGGAGCCCACTTGTTGTAGGAGCCTACCTGTTGTAGAAGCCTACCTGTTGTAGGAGCCCACTTGTTGTAGGAGCCTACCTGTTGTAGAAGCCTACCTGTTGTAGAAGCCCACCTGTTATAGAAGCCTACCTGTTGTAGAAGCCTACCTGTTGTCAGAGCCTACCTGTTGTAGAAGTCTACCTGTTGTAGGAGCCTACCTGTTGTAGAAGCCCAACTGTTGTAGGAGCCTACCTGTTGTAGAAGCCTACCTGTTGTAGAAGCCTACCTGTTGTAGAAGCCTACCTGTTGTAGAAGCCTACCTGTTGTAGAAGCCTACCTGTTGTAGGAGCCTACCTGTTGTAGGAGCCTACCTGTTGTAGAAGCCTACCTGTTGTAGAAGCCTACCTGTTGTAGGAGCCCACCTGTTGTAGGAGCCCACCTGTTGTAGGAGCCTACCTGTTGTAGGAGCCCACCTGTTTTAGGAGCCTACCTGTTGTAGGAGCCCACCTGTTGTAGGAGCCCACCTGTTGTAGGAGCCCACCTGTTGTAGGAGCCCACCTGTTGTAGGAGCCTACCTGTTGTAGAAGCATACCTGTTGTAGAAGCCTACCTGTTGTAGGAGCCCACCTGTTGTAGAACCTGTTTTAGGAGCCCACCTGTTGTAGGAGCCCACCTGTTGTAGGAGCCTACCTGTTGTAGAAGCATACCTGTTGTAGAAGCCTACCTGTTGTAGGAGCCCACCTGTTGTAGAAGCCCACCTGTTGTAGGAGCCCACCTGTTGTAGGAGCCCACCTGTTGTAGAAGCCTACCTGTTGTAGGAGCCCACCTGTTGTAGGAGCCCACCTGTTGTAGGAGCCCACCTGTTGTAGGAGCCCACCTGTTTTAGGAGCCTACCTGTTGTAGAAGCCTACCTGTTGTAGGAGCCCACCTGTTGTAGGAGCCCACCTGTTTTAGGAGCCTACCTGTTGTAGAAGCCTACCTGTTGTAGGAGCCCACCTGTTGTAGGAGCCTACCTGTTGTAGAAGCCTACCTGTTGTAGGAGCCCACCTGTTGTAGAAGCCTACCTGTTGTAGAAGCCTACCTGTTGTAGGAGCCTACCTGTTGTAGGAGCCCACCTGTTGTAGAAGCCTACCTGTTGTAGAAGCCTACCTGTTGTAGGAGCCCACCTGTTGTAGGAGCCCACCTGTTGTAGGAGCCTACCTGTTGTAGGAGCCCACCTGTTTTAGGAGCCTACCTGTTGTAGGAGCCCACCTGTTGTAGGAGCCCACCTGTTGTAGGAGCCCACCTGTTGTAGGAGCCCACCTGTTGTAGGAGCCTACCTGTTGTAGAAGCCTACCTGTTGTAGAAGCCTACCTGTTGTAGGAGCCCACCTGTTGTAGGAGCCTACCTGTTTTAGGAGCCTACATGTTGTAGGAGCCCACCTGTTGTAGGAGCCCACCTGTTTTAGGAGCCCACCTGTTGTAGGAGCCCACCTGTTGTAGGAGCCCACCTGTTGTAGGAGCCTACCTGTTGTAGGAGCTGTTGTAGAAGCCTACCTGTTGTAGAAGCCTACCTGTTGTAGGAGCCCACCTGTTGTAGAAGCCCACCTGTTGTAGGAGCCCACCTGTTGTAGGAGCCCACCTGTTGTAGAAGCCTACCTGTTGTAGGAGCCCACCTGTTGTAGGAGCCCACCTGTTGTAGGAGCCCACCTGTTGTAGGAGCCCACCTGTTTTAGGAGCCTACCTGTTGTAGGAGCCTACCTGTTGTAGGAGCCCACCTGTTGTAGGAGCCTACCTGTTGTAGAAGCCTACCTGTTGTAGGAGCCCACCTGTTGTAGGAGCCCACCTGTTGTAGGAGCCTACCTGTTGTAGGAGCCCACCTGTTGTAGGAGCCTACCTGTTGTAGGAGCCCACCTGTTGTAGGAGCCTACCTGTTGTAGGAGCCCACCTGTTGTAGGAGCCCACCTGTTGTAGGAGCCCACCTGTTGTAGGAGCCTACCTTTTGGCTCTTGGTCATTCTAGTCTATCCATCTCCTTCAACTTTTCATTCCATCATTTTAAGTCCATCTTCCATTGATTAGATATCCTCTAACTTTTGCCAAAAACTGAGGCTTTATGGCAGTAGCGTATTGCCTCTTTGATGACTTATAACAACGAGCTACACGCGCCACCCATGAAAACCAAAGAGCAACACCATAAATGATAAAATATCTCTCTCTCTCTCTCTCTACTGCAGCAGTCGCGTTCAGATCTTTTAGGGGACCTTCCAGACAAGTCAGTTAAAATGACTCATAACCCGAGACCTGTGACAATCATATCAGATGCAACCCAGACCGGTGACATTATTTAGAATTCTGGACCCGCTTGGATCCCAGATGGATTGGCGTGTATTCGGGTACAGGTGGATCCGTGAAGGCCTGCAATGGTATCCCACAGGGCTCAAGTTTCAGTTTCACCATGTTGTTTCTAAGTTTCCCTCTCAATAACTGTGTACATGTATACTATGTGTGTGACCCTATAGAGTAGTTGTATATTAGATAGTGTTAGGTGGATGGTAGACCTGAGGTTGACCTCCGCTCTACATTATAGTGGGTATACTATGTTGGAAACAAGTTGCAATTTGTATTTTTAATTATTATTATTATTTTTTACCTTTATTTAACTAGGCAAGTCAGTTAAGAACATATTCTTATTTTCAATGACGGCCTAGGAACAGTGGGTTAACTGCCTGTTCAGGGGCAGAACGACAGATTTGTACCTTGCCAGCTCAGGGGTTTGAAACCTTCCGATTACTAGTCCAACGCTCTAACCACTAGGCTACCCTGCCGCCCCAAATGAGATGAGAGTCTCATGAGGTTACTGGATAACATGAAACCAATGTGTTATTGCTGTTAAGTTTTACATAACAATGGTATCTCGTTCTCTCTCTCATCTCTCTCTCTCTCTAGGATCTGCTAGTCGTCGTTGCTTGCTGGACGCTAATGGAGTTGCTTACTGGGGTCCTCCGAGCTTCGCCAGATGCGTCTCGATGGAATTCAGATATTTACATTTATCTGTAAGTCCCTTTTTCACACTCTCCCTATTCACATCTCATTTATTCAAATACAGTTGGTCTTGTATAACATGCTCAATGAGCCACCTGTGCCGCGACATTATTGTGAATGCATTTTAGTAAGCTACCTTCTATCCAGATGGTGCATAATAACACATAGACAACTAGCAGAAAGTCTTCTGTTCTTGTCATATTTAGCTGAGCTGAGCCATTTGAACATTGTACATTTGAAATGCACATGTGCTTAATGTTGTCATTTTAGCATGTCTTCCACTTCCTCAATATTTCCATCGCTATTTCAAAACTATGGACTTCCTTTCTTCTTCTAGCCTGTAAAATGAACAACTCAATGATTAAACAGATCGCTGTTTAAATAAACAATTTGTTCTCGAAGACTGACCTTACCCAACACAGGTTGAATAAATGAATTATGTCGACGCCCACATCGTATTTGTTTGCCCGTCAATAGACGTGGGATTGTATTCATAAAGTGTCTTATAGTAAGAGATAAGTTTTGCCTTTTTAAATAATAATGAATAATATTACATGAACATCTGGGGCCTGATCCTGGATCAGCACTCAACTCTGAGATGGTTTATGATTTCTGGCCGTGAATAACTTTCTGTGAAAAGTTTGTCCAGTTAGTCATAAGTAGCATTGTCATCACTCTCAACACTTTCTCCCTCTCTAATGAGAGTTACTGCTTTCATCCATTGTTTAATAAATGCATTGGTTAATCATTGACTAATCTCTTATGGACAGATTCTCATGGAAGTTGAAACGGCAAGAATCTGTCAAGGCTCACGTAGAGTGATTACGAACAGCAGTAGTTCCTGGTTTTTGGTTTTCATCATTGATGATTTGGATGAATCAGGATTGGGCAAAGGCGTTGCTTAAACTGGCGCAGTGAAGAGAAAATTTCCTTTTTGGCCATTATAAATACAAGTGAAATTAGCGGAAGGAGTGGTTTGGCCAAAAGTTTCCGTTCACAAGGAAGGAACCTTCGCTTCCTTCCTTTACACAAAGGTAATCACAATAGTTAACAAGAAATTACACTTTCTTTTAGATAATTTTACTTCTGGGTAACTGAGATTAATCATCGACTGTCCTACTGCGTGACCTCTGACCGTCTGTCTCCATGGCGATAATGGAAGCCAACGGGGTAGCCACCAGGCGTGCTGTGATTGGTTGATTGCACTGTTAGCCTAGGCCTGCGTTCACCACTAACCTTTCATTAGCATGGAGCTGCGGTTCATTAGGTTTGATTGCTGTTGTGACTGAAGATCACTGTTGTGTGTGTGTGTGTGTGTGTGTGTGTGTGTGTGTGTGTGTGTGTGTGTGTGTGTGTGTGTGTGTGTGTGTGTGTGTGTGTGTGTGTGTGTGTGTGTGTGTGTGTGTGTACGTGGATTTCAGTCAAAGTGTCATGCAGCAATGTGGAATACATAGAGTAGCCAGTATCTATCCAGTTATATCTGCAAAAATGCCTAATATGGGCTTGGGGCTGAGGGTTAGAGTCTGAGTGTTAGGGGCTGAGGGCTAGGGGCTGAGGGCTAGGGGCTGAGGGCTATGGGCTGAGGGCTAGGGGCTAAGGGCTAGGTACTGGGAGCTCTGGATGAGGGCTAGGTACTGGGGGCTAGGAGCTGAGGGCTAGGTACTGGGGGCTAGGGGCTGAGGGCTAGGGGTTGGGGGCTAGGAGTTGAGGGCTAGGGGCTGAAGGCTAGGAGCTGAGGGCTAGAGGCTGAGGGCTATGAGCTCAGGGCTAGGAGCTGAGTGTTAGGTACATATGGCTAGGTGCTTAAGGACAGGGGCTGAGGGGTAATAGCTGAGAGCTAGTGGCTGAGGGCTGATGGCTAGGGGCTGAGGGCTAGGTACTTGACCAAGATACTGGTCATTTATGACATTCACTACCCTTACATACCTATAATACCTACTGATCCCAAGCAAAGATAGATGGATAAGAAGCCTCAGATCTTTCTCTCTCTACTCTTTGCTCTCTACAATACCTCTCTCTCTCTCTCTCTCTCTCTCTCTCTCTCTCTCTCTCTCTCTCTATACTGTCTATCTCACCTCCATCTCTCTCCTTCTGCTCTCTTCCTCACCTATATCTCTCTCTCTCTACTCTCTACCTCACCTCTCTCTCTGCTCTCTACCTCACCTCTATCTTTCTCTCTACTCTCTACCTCACCTCTATCTCTCTCTCTCTAAATCACCTCCATCTCTCTCTCCATCTCTCTCTTTCTTGTTCTCTCTGTCTTTCTCTTGTTCACGCTCTCTCTTTCTCTCTCTCTTTCTCTTGTTCTCTCTCTCTCTTTCTCTTGTTCTCTCCCTCTCCCTCCCTCCCCATCTCTCTCTAACCCGTGTTTCAATACCCCCTCTCCTCCCCTGCTGTCTCCAGTTGCGAGAGCATCTTGCGAAGGGTCAGAGGACCCTGGCTGGAGAGGGCATGTCTCAGGTCGTGAGGAATCTCCTGGATCTCTTACAGAGGAGGAGCTACTACAGTGGTGACCTCCTGTTCTCCACGGAGATTCTCCGAAATGTGACGGACACCTTCAAGAGAGCAACCTACATCCCAGCTGCCGACGACACACAGGTGGGTGGGGAGGACACAAATACACACCCACACACACACACACACACACACACACGCGCGCACGCACGCAAACACACACACACACACGCACGCAAACACACACACACGCGCGCACGTAAACACACACACACACACAAACGTTCAAGAGAGCAATCTACAGCTCCTGACAACTCGCAGGTGGGTGACATATACAGACAGATAAAACACACACACCTACGGGGAGAAAACAGACAGATAAAACACACACACCTACAGGGAGAAAACAGACAGATAAAACACACACCTACATCCCTACATGTTGCATGTAAACTCACACCCCTCAGCTCCCCTAAAGTCAACCCTCCTCTTCTCTTTCCTCAGAAATTCTTCCAGGTAGTCAGCTATATGTTGGACATGGAAAACCTTGAGAAGTGGGAAGACGCTCATCAGGTAGGCTTTTAAACTGTTGTTTTAGTGTGTGTGTGTGTGTGTGTGTGTGTGTGTGTGTGTGTGTGTGTGTGTGTGTGTGTGTGTGTGTGTGTGTGTGTGTGTGTGTGTGTGTGTGTGTGTGTGTGTGTCAGAGTGTCTGGCTCTGTCACAGTTGGATGAATTTGATAGCAGTGTTTATGTCATTATCAGAGGAGTTGTAAAATCACACCTGTTTGCCATTCAGCACGGATCATACTCCAAACTGTGTACATACTGACAACCTGTGTGTGTGTGTGTGTGTGTGTGTGTGTGTGTGTGTGTGTGTGTGTGTGTGTGTGTGTGTGTGTGTGTGTGTGTGTGTGTGTGTGTGTGTGTGTGTGTGTGTGTGTGTGTGTGTGTGTGTGTGTGTGTGTGTGTGTGTGTGTGTGTGTGAGACTACCAGAACCCATTGGATTATCCAATTACCTTGAATGAGCTACAGGACAAAATACAAACCCTACAACCCATAAAGGCATGTGGTGTTGATGGTATCCTCAATGAAATGATGAAATATACAGACAACAAATTCCAATTAGCTATACTAAAGCTCTTTGACATCATCCTTAGCTCTGGCATCTTCCCCAATATTTAGGCTACCTGGGGCGGCAGGAAGCCTAGTTGTTAGAGCGTGGGACTAGTAACCGAAAGATTTCAAGATTGAGTCCCCAAGCTGACAAGGTAAAACATCTGTCGTTCTGCCCCTGAACAGGCAGTTAACCCACTGTTCCTAGGCTGTCATTGAAAATAAAAATTTGTTCTTAACTGACTTGCCTAGTTAAATGAAGGTAAAAATAAATATATATATTTGGAACCAAGGACTGATCTCCACAGAAGTGGAGACAAATTTGACCTTAATAACTACTGTGGGATATGTGTAGAAGTCTGCTGTTATTTTTCCTATTTCCTCAGTGAAAACAATCTACTGAGCAAATGTCAAATTGTCTTTTTACCAAATTATCGTACAACAGACCATGTATTCACCCTGCACACCCTAATTGACAAACAAACAAACCAAAAACAAAGGCAAAGTCTTCTCATGCTTTGTTGACTTCAAAAAATCCTTTGACTCAATTTGGCATGAGGGTCTGCTAAACAAATTCATGGAAAGTGGTGTTGGGGGAAAAACATACGACATTATAAAATCCATGTACACAAGTGTGCGGTTAAAATAGGCAAAAAAACACACACATTTATTCCCAGAGGGCCGTGGGGTGAGACAGGGATGCAGCTTAAGCTCCACCCTCTTCAACATATATATCAACAAATTGGCGTGGGCACTAGAACAGTCTACAGCACCCGGCCTCACCCTACTAGAATCTGAAGTCAAATGTCTACTGTTTGCTGATGATCTGGTGCTTCTGTCACCAACCAAGAAGGGCCTACAGCAGCAGCTAGATCTCCTGCACAGATTCTGCCAGACGTGGGACCTGACAGTAAATCTCAGTAAGACCAAAATAATGGTGTTCCAAAAAAGGTCCAGTCGCCAGGACTACAAATTCCATCTAGACACCATTGCCCTAGAGCACACAAAAAAACTATACATACCTTTGCCTAAACATCAGTGCCACAGGTAACTTCCACAAAGCTATGAATGATCTGAGAGACAAGGCAAGAAGGGCCTTCCCTGCCATCAAAAGGAACATAAAATTTGACATACCAAATGGAATCTGGCTAAAAGTACTTAAATTAGTTGTTTAACCCATTGCCCTTTATTGTTGTGAGGTCTGGGGTCCGCTCACCAACAAGAATTTACAAAATGGGACAAACACTAAATTGAGGCTCTGCATGCAGAAATCTGCAAAAACTTCCTCTGTGCACAACGTAGAACACCAAACAATGCATGCAGAGCAGAATTAGGCCGATACCCCCTAATTATCAAAAAACACCTAAAAGGAAGCGATTCCCAAACCTTCCATAACAAAGCCATCACCTACAGAGAGATGAAGCTGGAGAAGAGTTCCCTAAGCAAGCTGGTCTTGGGAGTCTGTTCACAAACACAAACACACCCCACAGAGCCCCAGGACTGCAGCACAATTAGACCCAACCAAATCATGAGAAAAAAAAAAATACTTAACACATTGGAAAGAATTAACAAAAGAAGAGAGCAAACTAGAGTTATATTTAAAACTAAACAGAGAGTACACAGTGGCAGAATACCTGACCACTGTGACTGACCCTAAACAGAGAGTACACCGTGGCAGAATACCTGACCACTGTGACTGACCCTAAACAGAGAGTACACAGCGGCAGAATACCTGACCACTGTGACTGACCCAAACTTAAGGAAAGCTTTGACTATGTACAGACTCAGTGAGCATAGCCTAGCTGTTGAGAAAGACCGCTGTAGGCAGACCTGGCTCTCAAGAGAAGACAGGCTATGTGCTCACTGCCCACAAAATGAGGTGGAAACTGAGCTGCACTTCCTGTCCTCCTGCCCAATGTATGATCATATTAGAGAGACATATTTCCCTCAGATTACACAGATCCACAAAGAATTCGAAAACAAACCCGATTTTTATAAACCCAATATCTACTCCGTGAAATACCACAGTGTGCCATCACAGCAGCAAGATTTGTGACCTGTTGCCACAAGTAAAGGTCAACCTGTGAAGAACAAACACCATTGTAAATACAACACATATTTAAGCTAATTTATTTTCCCTTTTGTTCTTTAACCATTTGCACATCGTTATAACACTGTATATACACACAGTGGGGAGAACAAGTATTTGATACACTGCCGATTTTGCAGGTTTTCCTACTTACAAAGCATGTAGAGGTCTGTAATTTTTATCATAGGTACACTTCAACTGTGAGAGACGGAATCTAAAACAAAAATCCAGAAATCACATTGTATGATTTTTAAGTAATTAATTTTCATTTTATTGCATGACATAAGTATTTGATACATCAGAAAAGCAGAACTTAATATTTGGTACAGAAAACTTTGTTTGCAATTACAGAGATCATACGTTTGCTGTAGTTCTTGTGTGTGTGTGCGCACATCCATATTTAGTTATTAAACGATGCATATGACCCCAATGCACATGCTATATCCCCCAACATACATTTTATCATAACACACATAGCCATTATCATGGCACACAACAACAGCACACATGAGATAATGCCCAGTCAGCGAGGCTGAGGGTAGCCTTGTGGTTAGAGTGTTGGGTCAGAAACCGAAAGGTTGCTAGATCAAATCCCTCATCTGACAAGGTAAAAAAAAAGGCAGTTTACCCACTGTTCCTATTTAATCCTAGTATAATGTCCCTGTCTTAGGTCAGTTAAGATCACCACTTTATTTTAAGAATGTGAAATGTCAGAATAATAGTAGAGAGAATGATTTATTGAAGCTTTTATTTATTTCATTACATTCCCAGTGGGTCAGAAGTTTACATACACTCAATTAGTATTTGGTAGCATTGCCTTTAAATTGTTTAACTTCGGTGAAACGCTTTGAATAGCCTTCCACAAGCTTCCCACCATAAGTTGGTTGAATTTTGGCCCATTCCTCCTGACAGAGCTGGTGTAACTGAGTCAGGTTTGTAGGCCTCCTTGCTCGCACATGCTTTTTCAGTTCTGCACACAAATTGTCTATATGATTGAGGTCAGGGCTTTGTGATGGTGATAGAGGAAATATGTTTGAAATGACTAATTATGTATACATTCCAATCAGAAACTGACTAGTCCAAATGCTATAATGTACTGTCCCTCTTGCTCCCTTTCACAATTGTATATAATGTAGTCAGGAAGTTTAGTAACAATGAAGGTCTGTTCTTTAAGTTCATTCAGTTGTACAAATCTCCAGGTGGTGGGAACGGGCCATCTCCAAAATGGTCGGGAATGTTGATTTATGCTGACTGGCCTTGACTTCGTGCTGATAACGCGGAGGCTTGAGAATTAGAGGGGCCCTCTGTTTGTGAAACGGAACGTTTGGAAAGCGCTGACGTCATTTTCAGTTTATAACCTGTGGTAATGTGTGTGAGCATTTAGTACTCTCTGGAATTAAACGCTCTTTACCTGACTTTTAAGACTGGTCTCGATCTACTTCATGCATAATTAATGAACTTACACCTCATTAATGAATAGAAACGAGTGTGAAATTGGTTTTGGCAATTAAAGCATAGAGTAATTTAGAATTTCTCTATCAATTGGCCACTCCAATACCTTGACTGGGTTGTCCTTAAGCCATTTTGCCACAACTGTGGAAGTATGCTTGGGGTCATTGTCCATTTAGAAGACTCATTTGCGACCAAGCTTTAACTTCCTGACTGATGTCTTGGGATGTTGCTTAAATATATCCACATAATTTTCCCACCTCATTATGCCATCTATTTTGTGAAGTGCACTCGTCCCTCCTGCTGCAAAGCACCACCACAACATGATGCTGCCACCCCAATACTTCACGGTTGGGATGGTGTTCAAATCAAATTACAAATCAAATTTATTTATAAAGCCCTTCTTAAATCAGCTGATTTCTCAAAGTGCTGTACAGAAACCCAGCCGAAAACCCCAAACAGCAGGCAATGCAGGTGTAGAAGCATGTGTTCTTCGGCTTTCAAGCCTCCCCCTTTTTCCTCCAAACATAATGATGGTCATTATGGCCAAACAGTTCTATTTTTGTTAAATCAGAACAAAAGTAAGTTTTGTGTCCCCATGTGCAGTTACAAACCATAGTCTGGCTTTTTTTATGGCGATTTTGGAGCAGTGGCTTCTTCCTTGCTGAGGGTGCTTTCAGGTTTTGTCGATATAGGACTCCTTTTACTGTGGATATAGATACTTTTGTATCCTCCAGCATCTTCACAAGGTCCTTTGCTTTTGTTCTGGGATTTATTTGCACGTTTTGCACCAAAGTACGTTCATCTCTAGGAGACAGGTTGCGTCTCCTTCCTGAGCGGTATGACGGCTGTGTAGTCCCGTGGTGTTTATACTTGCGTACTATTCTTTGTACAGATGAAAATGGTACCATCAGGCATTTGTAAATTGCTCCCAAGGATGAACCAGACTTGTGGAGGTCTGCATTTTTTTCTGAGGTCTTGGCTGATTTCTTTAGATTTTCCCATGATGTCAAGCAAAGAGGCACTGAGTTTGAAGGTCGGCCTTGAAATACATCCACAGGTACACCTCCAACTGACTCAAATTATGTCAATTAGCCTGTCAGAAGCTTCTAAAGCCATGACATAATTTTCTGGAATTTTCCAAGCTGTTAAAGGCACAGTCAACTTAATGTATGTAAACTTCCGACTTCAATTGTACATATTATCAATACACACATATCCATAACCATAACACTCAACAACAGCACACATGCGTACACATACTGAGATAGCTGCTTTTCTGAGGAACGTTTTAGTTACCACCTACCTTAGTTCAATGTGTGGACTAAGATGCTCTGGATAAGAGTGTCTGTTTAATGACCACATGTATAAATCAAATCAAATCAAATCAAATTGTATTTGTCACATACACATGTATGTTAGCAGATGTTAATGAGAGTGTAGCGAAATGCTTGTGCTTCTAGTTCCGACAATGCAGTAATAACCAACAAGTAATCTAACTAACAACTCCAAAACGACTGTCTTATACACAGTGTAAGGGGATAAAGAATATGTACATAAGGATATATGAATGAGTGATGGTACAGAGCAGCATACAGTAAATGGTATCGAGTACAGTATATACATATGAGATGAGTATGTAAATAAAGTGGCATAGTTAAAGTGGCTAGTGATACATGTATTACATAAGGATGCAGTAGATGATATAGAGTACAGTATATACGTATGCATATGAGATGAATAATGTAGGGTATGTAAACATATATAAACATCAGTAAAATGTAAAATGTAAAAATATATTAGGTAGCATTGTTTAAAGTGGCTAGTGATATATTTTACATAATTTCCCATCAATTCCCATTATTAAAGTGGCTGGAGTTGAGTCAGTGTCAGTGTGATGGCAGCAGCCACTCAATGTTAGTGGTGGCTGTTTAACAGTCTGATGGCCTTGAGGTAGAAGCTGTAATTCAGTCTCTCGGCCCCAGCTTTGATGCACCTGTACTGACCTCGCCTTCTGGATGATAACGGGGTGAACAGGCAGTGGCTCGGGTGGTTGTTGACCTTGATGATCTTTATGGCCTTCCTGTAACATCGGGTGGTGTAGGTGTCCTGGAGGGCAGGTAGTTTGCTCCCGGTGATGCATTGTGCAGACCTCACTACCCTCTGGAGAGCCTTACGGTTGTGGGGGGAGCAGTTGCCGTACCAGGCGGTGATACAGCCCGCCAGGATGCTCTCGATTGTGCATCTGTAGAAGTTTGTGAGTGCTTTTGGTGACAAGCCAAATTTCTTCAGCCTCCTGAGGTTGAAGAGGTGCTGCTGCGCCTTCTTCACGATGCTGTCTGTGTGAGTGGACCAATTCAGTTTGTCTGTGACGTGTATGCCAAGGAACTTAAATCGTACTACCCTCTCCACTACTGTTCCATCGATGTGGAAAGGGGGGTGTTCCCTCTGCTGTTTCCTGAAGTCCACAATCATCTCCTTAGTTTTGTTGACGTTGAGTGTGAGGTTATTTTCCTGACACCACACTCCGAGGGCCCTCACCTCCTCCCTGTAGGCCGTCTCGTCGTTGTTGGTAATCAAGCCTACCACTGTTGTGTCGTCCGCAAACTTGATGATTGAGTTGGAGGCGTGCGTGGCCACGCAGTCGTGGGTGAACAGGGAGTACAGGAGAGGGCTCAGAACGCACCCTTGTGGGGCCCCAGTGTTGAGGATCAGCGGGGTGGAGATGTTGTTACCTACCCTCACCACCTGGGGGCGGCCCGTCAGGAAGTCCAGTACCCAGTTGCACAGGGCGGGGTCGAGACCCAGGGTCTCGAGCTTGATGACGAGCTTGGAGGGTACTATGGTGTTGAATGCCGAGCTGTAGTCGATGAACAGCATTCTCACATAGGTATTCCTCTTGTCCAGATGGGTTAGGGCAGTGTGCAGTGTGGTTGAGATTGCATCGTCTGTGGACCTATTTGGGCGGTAAGCAAATTGGAGTGGGTCTAGGGTGTCAGGAAGGGTGGAGGTGATATGGTCCTTCACTAGTCTCTCAAAGCACTTCATGATGACGGAAGTGAGTGCTACGGGGCGGTAGTCGTTAAGCTCAGTTACCTTAGCTTTCTTGGGAACAGGAACAATGGTGGCCCTCTTGCAGCATGTGGGAACAGCAGACTGGTATAGGGATTGATTGAATATATCCGTAAACACACCGGCCAGCTGGTCTGCGCATGCTCTGAGGGCGCGGCTGGGGATGCCGTCTGGGCCTGCAGCCTTGCGAGGGTTAACACGTTTAAATGTTTTACTCACCTCGGCTGCAGTGAAGGAGAGTCCGCATGTTTTCGTTGCAGGCCGCGTCAGTGGCACTGTATTGTCCTCAAAGCGGGCAAAAAAGTGATTTAGTCTGCCTGGGAGCAAGACATCCTGGTCCGTGACTGGGCTGGTTTTCTTCTTGTCGTCCGTGATTGACTGTAGACCCTGCCACATACCTCTTGTGTCTGAGCCGTTGAATTGAGATTCTACTTTCTACTGACGCTTAGCTTGTTTGATAGCCTTGCGGAGGGAATAGCTGCACTGTTTGTATTCGGGCATGTTACCAGTCACCTTGCCCTGATTAAAAGCAGTGGTTCGCACTTTCAGTTTCACGCGGATGCTGCCATCAATCCACGGTTTCTGGTTAGGGAATGTTTTAATCGTTGCTATGGGAACGTCATCTTCAACGCACGTTCTAATGAACTCGCACACCGAATCAGCGTATTCGTCAATGTTGTTATCTGACGCAATACGAAACATATCCCAGTCCATGTGATGGAAGCAGTCTTGGAGTGTGGAATCAGCTTGGTCGGACCAGCGTTGGAAAGACCTCAGCGTGGGAGCCTCCCGTTTTAGTTTCTGTCTGTAGGCAGGGATCAACAAAATGGAGTCGTGGTCAGCTTTTCCGAAAGGAGGGCGGGGCAGGGCCTTATATGCGTCACGGAAGTTAGAGTAACAATGGTCCAAGGTTTTTCTGGCCCTGGTTGCGCAATCGATATGCTGATACAATTTAGGGAGTCTTGTTTTCAGATTAGCCTTGTTAAAATCCCCAGCTACAATGAATGCAGCCTCAGGATGTATGGATTCCAGTTTGCAAAGAGTCAAATAAAGTTCGCTCAGAGCCATCGATGTGTCTGCTTGGGGGGGAATATATACGGCTGTGATTATAATCGAAGAGAATTCTCTTGGTAGATAATGCGATCGACATTTGATTGTGAGGAACAGAAGGATTTGAGTTTCTATGATCACACCACGTCTCGTTAGCCATAAGGCATACGCCCCCGCCCCTCTTCTTACCAGAAAGATGTTTGTTTCTGTCGGCGCGATGCGTGGAGAAACCCGCTGGCTGCACCGCCTCCGATAGCGTCTCTCCAGTGAGCCATGTTTCCGTGAAGCAAAGAACGTTACAGTCTCTGATGTCCCTCTGGAATGCTACCCCTGCTCGGATTTCATCAACCTTGTTGTCAAGAGACTCGACATTGGCGAGAAGAATGCTAGGGAGTGGTGCACGGTGTGCCCGTCTCCAGAGTCTGACCAGAAGACCGCCTCGTTTCCCTCTTTTTCTGAGTCGTTTTTTTGGGTCACCGCATGGGATCCATTCCGTTGTCCTGTTTGAAAGGCAGAACACAGGATCCGCGTTGCGAAAATCCCATTCTTGGTCATACTGATGGTGAGTTGACGCTGATCTTATATTCAGTAGTTCTTCTCGACTGTATGTAATGAAACCTAAGATGACCTGGGGTACTAATGTAAGAATAACACGTAAAAAAAACAAAAAACTGCATAGTTTCCTAGGAACGCGAAGCGAGGCGGCCATCTCTGTCGGCGCCGGAAGTACTCTACTAGTAGGCTCGTGAAGAGAGAGTGAGAGAGCACAGTATTGAAATATTAATGCAGTAATTTCGATGATGATGTTTTGACAATCAAATGAGACGATATGCGGCAATCAAGCCACTGCAAAACAATCAAGTCATGATCTTCCCATACTCTACTGATACCAATACCTTAGGCTGGGTTTCCTATGGCACCCTATTTTATATGAAGTGCACTATTTTTGTCCAGTTCCAAAGAGCTCTGGTCTAAAATAGTGCACTATATAGGGAATATGGTGTAATTTGGGATTCCGCCTCAGCAGATATACAGTAAAAGGCATTATGTCCCATGTCTGCTAATTAGCTGCACTTAGCATACGGGGCTAACGAGTGCCAGCAAACCAATGACTGTTGTAATGTGTTGGTGGTAAAGAGGTTGTTGGTGATTCTTTAGCTGTGACACTTCCTTCTGGCAACATGAATTTCACAGGAACAGAAGATGCACTTAGACTGGTGTATGAAATGAGAGAGAGAACGAGAGAGAATGACAGTCGGTAATTCAATATTTGTCTATGAAAGAAAGTTGTTTTCATGATATTGTTCTCTCTGTCTTTCTCACACTCTCCCTTCTCTCCCTTCTCTCATCCTCCTCCCCCTTCTCTCTCTCTCTCTCTCTCTCTCTCTCTCTCTCTCTCTCTCTCTCTCTCTCTCTCTCTCTCTCTCTCTCTCTCTCTCTCTCTCTCTCTCTCTCTCTCTCTCTCTCTCTCTCTCTCTCTCTCTCTCTCTCTCTCTCTCTCGCTTCCCCATGCCCAGGTTTCTCCTGGTACGGCCCATCTCATGCGTATCTTGGAGGACTTCATCCATCTGATTGGAGAGGATCAGAAACCGTTCCAGAGTTTCCTGGTGGTCACCAACAACCTCAGTGAGTAGTCAGTTTAACACTCACAGGTAGGGGTGCAAAATTCCAGTAACTTTCCCCAAACTCCCAGGTTTTCAAGAAATCCTGGTTAGAGGATTCCAGTTTATCCTGCGTATTCCCTTTGGGTGTCTTATTCCCTTTGGGTGTCTTATTCCCTTTGGGTATCTTATTCCCTGTGGGAGTCTTATTCCCTGTGGGTATCTTATTCCCTGTGGGTGTTTTATTCCCTGTGGGTGTCTTATTCCCTTTGGGTGTCTTATTCCCTTTGGGTGTCTTATTCCCTGTGGGTGTCTTATTCCCAGTGGGTTTCCTATTCCCAGTGGGTATCTTGTTCCCTGTGGGTGTCGTTTTGCCTGTGGGTGTCTTATTACCTGTGGCTGTCTTATTACCTGCGGGTATCGTATTCCCTGCGGGTGTCTTATTCCGTGCGGGTGTCTTATTCCCTTTGGGTGTCTTATTCCCCGCTGGTATATTATTCCCTTTGGGTGTCTTATTCCCTGTGGGTGTCCTATTCCCTGTGGGTGTCTTATTCCCTGTGGGTATCTTATTCCCAATGGCTATCTTGTTCCCTGTGGGTGTCTTATTCCCTGTGGGTATCTTATTCCCTGTGGGTTTCTTATTCCCAGTGGATATCTTATTCCCAGTGGGTATCTTATTCCCTGTGGGTGTCTTATTCCCTTTGGGTGTCCTATTCCCTTTGGATGTCTTATTCCCTGTGGGTGTCTTATTCCCTGTGGGTATCTTATTCCCTGTGGGTGTTTTATTCCCTGTGGGTGTCTTCTTCCCTGTGGATATCTTATTCCCAGTGGGTATCTTGTTCCCTGTGGGTATCGTATTCCCTGCGGGTGTCTTATTCCGTGCGGGTGTCTTATTCCCTTTGGGTGTCTTATTCCCCGCTGGTATATTATTCCCTTTGGGTGTCTTATTCCCTGTGGGTGTCCTATTCCCTGTGGGTGTCTTATTCCCTGTGGGTATCTTATTCCCAATGGCTATCTTGTTCCCTGTGGGTGTCTTATTCCCTGTGGGTATCTTATTCCCTGTGGGTTTCTTATTCCCAGTGGATATCTTATTCCCAGTGGGTATCTTATTCCCTGTGGGTGTCTTATTCCCTTTGGGTGTCCTATTCCCTTTGGATGTCTTATTCCCTGTGGGTGTCTTATTCCCTGTGGGTATCTTATTCCCTGTGGGTGTTTTATTCCCTGTGGGTGTCTTCTTCCCTGTGGATATCTTATTCCCAGTGGGTATCTTGTTCCCTGTGGGTGTCTTATTCCCTGTGGGTATCTTATTCCCAGTGGGTATCTTATTCCCTTTGGGTGTCTTATTCCCCGCTGGTATATTATTCCCTTTGGGTGTCTTATTCCCTGTGGGTGTCCTATTCCCTGTGGGTGTCTTATTCCCTGTGGGTATCTTATTCCCAATGGCTATCTTGTTCCCTGTGGGTGTCTTATTCCCTGTGGGTATCTTATTCCCAGTGGGTATCTTATTCCCAGTGGGTATCTTATTCCCAGTGGGTATCTTGTTCCCTGTGGGTGTCTTGTTCCCCTTGGGTGTCTTGTTCCCTGTGGGTATCTTATTCCCTTTGGGTTTCTTATTCCCAGTGGGTTTCTTGTTCCCTGTGGGTGACTTATTCCGTGCGGGTGTCTTATTCCCTTTGGGTGTCTTATTCCCTGTGGGCATCTTGTTCCCTCTGGGTATCTTGTTCCCTGTGGGTTTCTTGCTCCCTGTGGGAATCTTATTCCCTGTGGGTATCTTGTTCCCTGTGGGTATCTTATTCACTGTGGGTATCTTGTTCCCTCTGGGTATCTTATTCCCTGTGGGTATCTTATTCCCTGTGGGTATCTTATTCCCAGTGGGTATCTTATTCCCTGTGGGTGTCTTATTCCCAGTGGGAATCTTTCCCCCCCCGAGTCAATATCCGCATCCTGTGGAAATCTTTTTAGTGTGATAAAGAATCCCCATAAAAATCTTTGAGTTTAAGCTAGAGATGCGTTGGGTAGGTCTCAATCCACTGCATACGCCAAAGTCGCACCTCCGCATCTGCTGTGAGAGGTCACAGAGCTAGCACAGTGTGTGTCAGACCATCCCGAAAATCAGCCTTCTCACAAAATGGTGTTCTCCGTTTTGCTCTACAACCCCTACAAGCATCTTAGGACTCGTCTGAAGTCGGTTCAGACGATCTGACAACTTCTGTAGCGTCCGAACAGTTTTGGCCACACACTAATATGACCTCTCTGGGGAAAGGAGAGATTCTCATGAACACGCCCATGATGGTTGTTTTGCGACAGGACATCCACAGCCCTCACAATACTCCTCTGAAGGTCCCCCGGTACCAGTTGAAAAAATGAATGGAAGTACTGTATATATGGAGACTGTTTAGTGCCAAAAATAAGGGGTTAACTTTCTTTAATCTCGCAGATATAGGACAGACACTTCCTAAAAATCTTCCTTTCAATTTTTTGGGGTTGGGACTGTTGTTGTTCCATGAAGTGAATGTGTTATTCAATTACATTTACATTTACATTTAAGTCATTTAGCAGACGCTCTTATCCAGAGCGACTTACAAATTGGTGCATACACCTTATGACAACCAGTGGAACAGCCACTTGCATCTAAATCTTGTTGGGGGGAGAAGGGGGTGAGAAGGATTACTTACCCTTACTTACCCTATTCAATGCGTTTGTATGAGTTAATAACAGTAAACCCAAATCAAATGTTTTACATCAAATCATTTTTTATACTTCAAGGGGTATTAAAATGTAAAATCAAATAGTAAAATGATCCTTGGTATGACCTTCTTAAAACAATATTCTTAAAACAACAAATTCCATATAGCTTAGTAGTAACCCCCCGGCTTAGACAGGGCTTACTATAGACTGTAATGGGTTATTCCCTGTGGTTATCATATTCCCTCTGGATATCTTGGGGAAATGTAACAGCATTTTTGCAGTCTTATCCTCAACACTCCCAATTGTCAGTAATCATAACTCAAATAAGTTTGCCTTTCCATTAGTCAGCACCTCTCTACCTATTTTGGGTGTTCGTCAACTCATGATTTTATTTGTCTCCATAGAGATAACGATGTGTTTTGTCTCCATAGTGATAACAATATGTTTTGTCTCCATAGTGATAACAATATGTTTTGTCTCCATAGAGATAACAATATTTTTTGTCTCCATAGTGATAACAATATGTTTTGTCTCCATAGTGATACCAATATGTTTAGTCTCCATAGAGATAATGATATGTTTGGTCTCCATGGAGATAACAATATGTTTTATCTGCATAGAGATAACGGTATGTTTGGTCTCCATAGAGATAACGATATGTTTTATCTGCATAGTGATAATGGTATGTTTGGTCTCCATAGAGATAACGATATGTTTTATCTGCATATTGATAACGGTATGTTTGGTCTCCATAGAGATAACGGTATGTTTGGTCTCCATGGAGATAACAATATGTTTTATCTGCATAGAGATAACGGTATGTTTGGTCTCCATAGAGATAACGATATGTTTTATCTGCATGGTGATAACGGTATGTTTGGTCTCCATAGAGATAACGATATGGTTTGTCTCCATAGGGATAACGGTATGTTTGGTCTCCATAGAGATAACGATATGTTTTGTCTCCATAGTGATAACGGTATGTTTGGTTTCCATGGAGATAACGGTATGTTTGGTCTCCATAGAGATAACGATATGTTTTGTCTCCATAGTGATAACGGTATGTTTGGTCTCCATGGAGATAACAATATGTTTGGTCTCCATGGAGATAACAATATGTTTTGTCTCCATAGTGATAACGGTATGTTTGGTCTCCATAGTGATAACGGTATGTTTGGTCTCCATGGAGATAACGATATGTTTTGTCTCCATAGAGATAACGATATGTTTTGTCTCCATAGTGATTACAATACAGCGAGAGCCCGTGACAGCGGTCTCCAGTGACATCAACTTCCCCATGAAGGGCAGGAGGGGAATGAAGGACTGGGCTCGTTCCGCCGAAGACAAACTCTACATCCCCAAAGAGGTCTTCACCCTAACCTCTGAAGGTAAGATGGTCTTCATCATCATCTCATCATCATGACATCCTCTTCATCATCATCATAATCACATGCCTCATAGTGAAATATGGCTTCATACATCCTTTAAAGACTTCCCCTGACCTCACCACACTGATGTCAAGATGTCCTCACAAGGTGAATCATTCAGGTGATCATAACTTTAACCTCTGAACAGAGAAAGCACGATGTGTAACAGGTTGACCCAGACCCATCACCTTATAGAATACTAGTTTCTGATTGGCTTGAAGGGCATTCTAGGGCATGCATTATTTCCCTATAGTGCACAGTATATTTGCACGGTAGAATTCAATGGCTATAGTTCATTTGTTACATGTTGTAGGTTTGAGCTGCTTTTGAAAGCGAAGGTCTAGTATACTGGCTATCTAGTATCTAATAAACCTGCTTGTTTCTTCAGTGGATGTTGAACACATTTCTACCAGCAAATGTGTTAAATTATAGCTATTGTATAAAAGGGATGATCAACGCGGGGCTCTATGTGTTTTCTGTAAAATAATGCAACTCTGTGGAAGGTCAGTTCCACTCTGCTAGCGCGTCATGGAACACACCTTCCATGCCATTCATTATTTTCCATAGAACGCATAGATAGCCCCTTGTTGATTATCCCTTACGTTTATCATGGAACCATTGTCTCACGTCCTACTTTGAACGCCACTTCAAATTGTTCTGCACTTCTTACAGTCAAACTGTATTCCCCATTAGAAATCCCTTCGAAATTCAAAGTATTAAGGATGAACGTCTTTTTTTGACAAATTAATTCCACCTGGTTAAAGGGTTTATTCCACTTGGATAAAGGGTTAATTCCACTTGGTTAAAGGGTTAATTCCATCTGGTTAAAGGGTTTATTCCACTTGGATAAAGGGTTAATTCCACTTGGTTAAAGGGTTTATTCCACTTGGTTAAAGGGTTAATTCCACTTGGTTAAAGGGTTTATTCCACTTGGATAAAGGATTAATTCCACTTGGTTAAATGGTTTATTCCACTTGGTTAAAGGGTTAATTCCACATGGTTACAGGGTTAATTCCACTTGGTTAAAGAGTTAATTCCACATGGTTACAGGGTCAATTCCACTTGGTTAAAGGGTTAATTCCACATGGTTACAGGGTTAATTCCACTTGGTTACAGGGTTAATTCCACATGGTTACAGGGTTAAAACAGAAACAACTCAAAGGTTAACAGTTTAGCCATTCATTCCGTGTGGTTAAGGTTAGGGCTATGGTTTGGGGAAGGCTTAAAATGAAATAATTTATAAAGACTCGCTATTACCATCAAGTAGCCTTGCTAGAGCTCTGAGCAGTGCATTGTGAACTGTGGTGGCTCAGTGCTCTGAGCAGTGCATTGTGAACTGTGGTGGCGCAGTGCTCTGAGCAGTGCATTGTGAACTGTGGTGGCTCAGTGCTCTGAGCAATGCATTGTGAACTGTGGTGGCGCAGTGCTCTGAGCAGTGCATTGTGAACTGTGGTGGCTCAGTGCTCTGAGCAATGCATTGTGAACTGTGGTGGCGCAGTGCTCTGAGCAATGCATTGTGAACTGTGGTGGCGCAGTGCTCTGAGCAGTGCATTGTGGACTGTGGTAGGCAGGCAGGCAGGCAGGCAGGCAGGCAGGCAGGCAGGCAGGCAGGCAGGCAGGCAGATAGATAGATAGATAGATAGATAGATAGATAGATAGATAGATAGATAGATAGATAGATAGATAGATAGATAGATAGATAGATAGATAGATAGATAGATAGATATGATAATCCTTGAGATGCTTCTACAACTTAATTGTTCATGATTTGGAAAGGCACACACCTGTCTAAATGAGGTCACACAGTTGACAGTGCATGTCAGAGCAAAAACTAAGCAATGAGGTCAAAGGAATTGTCCGTAGAGGTCCGAGACAGGATTGTGTAGAGGCACAGATCCGTGGAAGGGTCCAAAAACATCTGCAGCATTGAAGACTCTTCCTAGAGCTGGCCGCCAAGCCAAACTGAGCCATCGGGGGAGAAGGGCCTTGGTCGGGAACGTGACCAAAGAGCTGATGCTCACTCTGACAGAGCTCAGAGTTCCTCTGTGGAGATGGGAGAAGCTTCCAGAAGGACAACCATCTCTGCAGCATGAGATTCAACTCTTTGGCCTGAATGCCAAGCGTCACATCTGGAGGAAACCTGGCACCATCCCTACGGTGAAGCATGGTGGTGGCAGCATCGTCCTGTGGGGATGTTTTTCAGATGTCAAGCTTGTAGCATCATAGACGACTCGGTGCTGTAATTGTTGCCAAAGGCGCTTCAACTAAGTACTGAGTAAAGGGTCTAAAAACGTGTTCAAATTCTATATTTCAGTTTCAAAGATTTTATAAATTAGCAAATATTTCTAAAAAGCAAAGAGTTTACTTTGTCCTTCGGGGCTATTGTGTGTAGATTGATGAGAGGAAAAAAACTATTTAATTAATACATTTTAGAAAAAGGCTGTAATGTAACCAAATGTGGAAAAAGAGGTCTGAATACTTTCTGAAAGCACTGTAGATAGACAGATAGATAGAGATAGATAGACAGACAGAGATAGAGAGACATACAGAGACATAGAGAAAGAGTTTAGTATGTCTCTGTTGCTGATCCTGACCTCTATAATAACACAGGCCCTACAGGAAAGTACACTGTGTGCCCCCTGTCATCCCCATGAAAGGTTAGCCTGGTGTCAGACGGTGGCTGGCGTCTCTGTCTGGCTCTGAGGACACAGCTATTCTCTCTCACTCTCTGGCTCTCTCCTACTCTCCTACTCTCACCCTCTCTCTCTATCTGCCTCTCTTTCTCGCTCTCTCATTCCTCCCCTCTCTCTCTGCCGCAACCTCTCTCTCTCTCTCCCTCATCCCTTGTCTCTCCCTCATCCCCTCTCTCACACCCTCATTGGCTCTATCTCTACCTCATCCCATCTCTCTCTATCCCTCATCCCTTTTCTCTTACCCTCATCCTCTCTCTCTCTGCCACACCCTCTCTCTCTCATCCCCTCTCTATCTCCCTCATCCCCTCTCTATCTCCCTCATCCCCTCTATATCTCCCTCATCCCCTCACTTTCTCCTTCATCCCCTCTCTCTCTCCCTCATCCCCTCTCTCTCTACCTCATCCCTCACTCTCTTACTAATCCCCTCTCTCTTTCCCTCATCCCCCCTCTCTCTACCTCATCCCTCACTCTCTCACTCACCCCCCCTCTCTCTCCTTCATCCCCACTCTCTCTCTCCCTCATCCCCTATATCTCCCTCATTCCCACTCTCTCCCTCATCCCCTCTCTCTCTCCCTCATCCCTCACTTTTTCTCCTTCATCCCCTTCCTCTCTCTCCTTCATCCCCCTCTCTCTCTCTCTCTCTCTCCCGTATCCCCTCTCTCTCCCTCATCCCCCCTCTCTCTCCCTCATCCCTCACTCTCTCCTTCATCCCCCCTCTCTCTCCCTCATCCCCTCTCTCTCCCTCATCCAATTCTCTCTCTCCCTCACCCCATCTCTCTCCCTTATCCACTCTCTCTCCCTCATCCCCTGTCTCTCCCTCATTCTCTCTCTTTCTCCCTTATCCCCTCTCTCTCCCTCATCCCTCCTCTCTCTCCCTCATCTCTCTCCCTCATCCCCTCTCTCTCTGCCGCACCCACTCTCTCCCTCATCCCCTCTCTCTCTCCCTCATCCCCTCTCTCTCTCTCTCACTCTCTCTCACTATCTCTCTCTATCTCTCTCTCACTCTCTGGCTCTCTCTCACTCTCTCACTCTCTGGCTCTCTCCTACTCTCCTACTCTCAACCTCTCTCTCTCTATCTGCCTCTCTTCTCGCTCTCTCCTTCCTCCCCTTTCTCTCTGCCGCACCCTCTCTCCCTCATCCCTTGTCTCTCCCTCATACCCTCTCTCACACCCTCATTGGCTCTCTCTCTACCTCATCCCCTCTCTCTCTCTATCCCTCATCCCTTTTCTCTTACCCTCATCCTCTCTCTATCTGCCACACCCTCTCTCTCTCATCCCCTCTCTATCTCCCTCATCCCCTCACTTTCTCCCTCATCCGCTCTCTCTCTCCCTCATCCCCTCTCTCTCTCCCTCATCCCTCACTCATCCCCTCTCTCTCTCCTTCATCCCCTCTCTCTCTCTCCCTCATCCCTCACTCTCTAACTAATCCCCTCTCTCTCTCCTTCATCCCCACTCTCTCTCTCCCTCATCCCCTGTATCTCCCTCATTCCCTCTCTCTCTCCCTCATCCCCTCACTCTCTCCCTCATCCCTCACTCTCTCACTCATTCCCCTCTCTCTCGCCTTCATCCTCTCTCTCTCTCTCTCTCTCTCTCTCTCTCTCTCTCTCTCTCTCTCTCTCTCTCTCTCTCTCTCTCTCTCCCTCCATCCCTCTCTCTCTCCCTCATCCCCTCTCTCTCTCCCTCATCCCTCACTCTCTCACTCATCCCCCCTCTATCCTTCATCCCCACTCTCTCTCCCTCATCCCCTATATCTCCCTCGTTCCCTCTCTCTCTCCCTTATCCACACTCTCTCCCTCATCCCCTCTCTCTGCCCCATCCCCCCTCTCTCTCGCTCATCTCTCACTCTCTCCTTCATCCCCTCTCTCTCTCTCCCTCATCCCCTCTCTCTCCCTCATCCATTCTCTCTCACCCTCACCCTCTCTCTCCCTCATCCCTTGTCTCTCCCTCATCCCCTCTCTCACACCCTAATTGGCTCTATCTCTACCTCATCCCATCTCTCTCTATCCCTCATCCCTTTTCTCTTACCCTCATCCTCTCTCTCTCTGCCACACCCTCTCTCTCTCATCCCCTCTCTATCTCCCTCATCCCCTCACTCTCTCCCTCATCCCTCACTCTCTCACTCATCCCCCTCTGTCTCGCCTTCATCCCCTCTCTCTCCCTCATCCCCTCTCTCTCTGCCGCACACACTCTATCCCTCATCCCCCTCTCTCTCCTTCATCCCCTCTCTCTCTCTCTCTCCCTCATCCCTCACTCTCTTACTAATCCCCTCTCTCTCTCCTTCATCCCCACTCTCTCTCTCCCTCATCCCCTGTATCTCCTTCATTCCCTCTCTCTCTCCCTCATCCCCTCACTCTCTCCCTCATCCCTCACTCTCTCACTCATCCCCCTCTCTCTCACCTTCATCCCCTCTCTCTCTCTCTCTCTCTCTCTCTCTCTCTCTCTCTCTCTCTCTCTCTCTCCTCCATCCATTTACATTTACATTTAAGTCATTTAGCAGACGCTCTTATCCAGAGCGACTTACAAATTGGTGCAAACACCTATGACACCCAGTGGAACAGCCACTTGCATCTAAATCTTGTTGGGGGAGAAGGGGGGTGAGAAGGATTACTTACCCTTACTTACCCTATCCTAGGTATTCCTTGAAGAGGTGGGGTTTCAGGTGTCTCCGGAAGGTGGTGATTGACTCCGCTGTCCTGGTGTCGTGAGGGAGTTTGTTCCACCATTGGGGGGCCAGAGCAGCGAACAGTTTTGACTGGGCTGAGCGGGAACTGTACTTCCTCAGTGGTAGGGAGGCGAGCAGGCCAGAGGTGGATGAACGCAGTGCCTTTGTTTGGGTGTAGGGCCTGATCAGAGCCTGGAGGTACTGAGGTGCCGTTCCCCTCACAGCTCCGTAGGCGAGCACCATGGTCTTGTAGCGGATGCGAGCTTCAACTGGAAGCCAGTGGAGAGAGCGGAGGAGCGGGGTGACGTGAGAGAACTTGGGAAGGTTGAACACCAGACGGGCTGCGGCGTTCTGGATGAGTTGTAGGGGTTTAATGGCACAGGCAGGGAGCCCAGCCAACAGCGAGTTGCAGTAATCAAGACGGGAGATGACAAGTGCCTGGATTAGGACCTGCGCCGCTTCCTGTGTGAGGCAGGGTCGTACTCTGCGGATGTTGTAGAGCATGAACCTACAGGAACGGGACACCGCCTTGATGTTAGTTGAGAACGTCAGGGTGTTGTCCAGGATCACGCCAAGGTTCTTAGCGCTCTGGGAGGAGGACACAATGGAGTTGTCAACCGTGATGGCGAGATCATGGAACGGGCAGTCCTTCCCCGGGAGGAAGAGGAGCTCCGTCTTGCTGAGGTTCAGCTTGAGGTGGTGATCCGTCATCCACACTGATATGTCTGCCAGACATGCAGAGGTGCGATTCGCCACCTGGTCATCAGAAGGGGGAAAGGAGAAGATTAATTGTGTGTCGTCTGCATAGCAATGATAGGAGAGACCATGTGAGGTTATGACAGAGCCAAGTGACTTGGTGTATAGCGAGAATAAGAGAGGGCCTAGAACAGAGCCCTGGGGGACACCAGTGGTGAGAGCGCGTGGTGAGGAGACAGATTCTCGCCACGCCACCTGGTAGGAGCGACCTGTCAGGTAGGACGCAATCCAAGCGTGGGCCGCGCCGGAGATGCCCAACTCGGAGAGGGTGGAGAGGAGGATCTGATGGTTCACAGTATCGAAGGCAGCCGATAGGTCTAGAAGGATGAGAGCAGAGGAGAGAGAGTTAGCTTTAGCAGTGCGGAGCGCCTCCGTGATACAGAGAAGAGCAGTCTCAGTTGAATGACTAGTCTTGAAACCTGACTGATTTGGATCAAGAAGGTCATTCTGAGAGAGATAGCGGAGCTGGCCAAGGACGGCACGCTCAAGAGTTTTGGAGAGAAAAGAGAGAAGGGATACTGGTCTGTAGTTGTTGACATCGGAGGGATCGAGTGTAGGTTTTTTCAGAAGGGGTGCAACTCTCGCTCTCTTGAAGACGGGAGGGACGTAGCCAGCGGTCAGGGATGAGTTGATGAGCGAGGTGAGGTAAGGGAGAAGGTCTCCGGAAATGGTCTGGAGAAGAGAGGAGGGGATAGGGTCAAGCGGGCAGGTTGTTGGGCGGCCGGCCGTCACAAGACGCGAGATTTCATCTGGAGAGAGAGGGGAGAAAGAGGTCAGAGCATAGGGTAGGGCAGTGTGAGCAGAACCAGCGGTGTCGTTTGACTTAGCAAACGAGGATCGCCTCTCTCTCTCTCCCTCATCCCCTCTCTCTCTCCCTCATCCCTCACTCTCTCACTCATCCCCCTATCCTTCATCCCCACTCTCTCTCCCTCATCCCCTATATCTCCCTCATTCCCTCTCTCTCCCTTATCCCCTCTCTCTCCCTCATCCCCTCTCTCTGTGCCGCACACACTCTCTCCCTCATCCCCCCTCTCTCTCCGTCATCCCCTCTCTCTCTCCCTCATCCCTTCTCTTTCCGTCATCCCTTCTCTCTCTCCTTCATCCCCTCTCTCTCCCTCATCCCCTGTCTCTCCCTCATTCCCTCTCTTTCTCCCTTATCCCCCCTCTCTCTCCCTCATCTCTCTCCCTCATCCCTTCTCTTTCCGTCATCCCTTCTCTCTCTCCTTCATCCCCTCTCTCTCCCTCATCCCCTGTCTCTCCCTCATTCCCTCTCTTTCTCCCTTATCCCCCCTCTCTCTCCCTCATCTGTCTCCCTCATCCCCTCTCTCTCTCTCCCTCATCTCTCTCGCTCATCCCCTCTCTCTCTGCCGCACCCTCTCTCTCTCTCCCTCATCCCCTCTCTCACCATCATCCATTCTCTCTCTCCCTCACCCTCTCTCTCTCCCTTATCCACTCTCTCTCCCTCATCCTGTCTCTCCCTCATTCCCTCTCTTTCTCCCTCATCCCCTCTCTCTCTGCCGCACCCACTCTCTCCCTCATCCCCCTTCTCTCTCCCTCATCCCTTCTCTCTCCCTCATCCCTTCTCTCTCTCCTTCATCCCCTCTCTCTCTCCCTCATCCCATGTCTCTCCCTCATTCCCTCTCTTTTTCCCTTATCCCCTTATCCCCTCTCTCCCTCATCCCCCCTCTCTCTCCCTCATCCCCTCTCTCTCTCTCCCTCATCTCTCTCCCTCATCCCCTCTCTCCCTCATCCCCCCTCTCCCTGACAGAGCCTTTCTCTCCCTCTGTGTCTCCCTCCATAGTCACAGTCATGACTAAAGAATTGTAGCGGTTGGAGGTCAGTGGCTCCATTGACTGGCAGTGCAGAGAGCTCATTGTGACCAGTGATCTGATGTTTATCAAAGTGTTTGGTTCGTTTAACCTGTTACCAAAGCCATTCTCCCACAGACAGTCCCACTGATAGGCTCAATAGGATTGCGAATTGCACACATGCGCACACACACGCGCATTAGTTTATACGCACACACAGCACAGAACACACAACACACATCACACACACACACTGGCCAATGATAGGCTCATGACTCGCTCCACAGCCCAATGCCTGGCTTGTTCACTGATCCATGAGATGACACTGACCCAGAGGTATAGACTGGTTAGGACACTCCGAGATGGCATATACACAGATACTGTAGATCCTTGCACTAGTTCTATGGCACACAGACACACACATTCACATTCAACCTCATAAGACACAATGATCCAATGACAGCCCAGAAGGTCAGGGCTTAATAAAGAAATGGATACATGATATGGTCTATTCATTTATACACAGTACTAAAACACAACCTATTACACCGTTGACCCTTAACGTACATCTGCAATGGATATCAATGGCATTTTGCCAATGTCTTAGATATAACTGGCTTTCATGGATGCGTTTAGAGCTGCATCTCAATCTGTATACGCTCTAGTTTGATAGGCCAGTCTCAAGATCACGTTTAGTCATTTTGTATTTCAGTTGGCAGCTAACGGTTAGCTAACACTCATTTAAACGGTAGCTAACGGTTAGCCAACACTCATTTATACGCTAGTTAATAGTTAGCAAAGACTCATTTACACGCTAGCTAACGGTTAACAAACACACATTTTAATGCTAGTTAATAGTTAGCAAAGACTCATTTACACGCTAGCTAATGGTTAGCCAACACTAATTTAAACACTTTAAAAATAATGGGGTGACCAAATTATATTAGAGGAAAATGTATTGATTAAAGTTTGTGTGACTGAATGGACTTCTGGTCTCAATCAGTATGTCTGTAATGAGTTTGTGGTCTGGTCAAGTGTAGGAGTGTCACCCCTCGCTCTCACCCAGACACTTTCATCCACAATATCACGGGGCATCTCATTTGCATGTTCATGCACACTGCCTTCAATTAGGATCCATCACAGTGACTGCTCTTCGTCGTTGACTTTGATCATCTCTCTCTCTCTCTCTCTCTCTCTATCACTCTATCTCTCCTGCTCTCGCTCTCTCGCTCTCTTGCTCTCTTGCTCTCTCTCTCTATCACTCTCCCTCTCTTGCTCTCTCTCTCTCTGTGAGATTTTGGATGACTCATCCCGTGTGCCTGAGTATTTTCCCTCCTTTATTTTCCTTTCTACTCCCTCCCTCACTCCTCCATCCTTGCTTCCCTGACTCCTTTCCCCCTTCCTCAATCCCTACCTACCTTCCTTCCCTTCAGACAGGGTGACATTTAAAGAGAAACACGACCTCTCTCTGGGAGAGATCAACTCTCTGCAACACTGCTCGAGGGAGAGAGGGATGGAGGGAGAGAAATAGAAGGGGGAAGCAGAGGAAGCACAGAGTAGAAAGAGAGGGTTTGGCTTGTTGAGTAGAAAGAGAGTGTTTGGCCTGTTGAGTAGAAAGAGAGTCTTTGGCCTGTTGAGTAGAAAGAGAGTCTTTGGCCTGTCGAGTAGAAAGAGAGTCTTTGGCCTGTTGAGTAGAAAGAGAGTCTTTGGCCTGTTGAGTAGAAAGAGACTCTTTGGCCTGTCGAGTAGAAAGAGAGTCTTTGGCCTGTTGAGTAGAAAGAGTCTTTGGACTGTTGAGTAGAAAGAGACTCTTTGGCCTGTCGAGTAGAAAGAGAGTCTTTGGCCTGTTGAGTAGAAAGAGTCTTTGGACTGTTGAGTAGAAAGAGAGTCTTTGGCCTGTTGAGTAGAAAGAGAGTCTTTGGCCTGTTGAGTAGAAAGAGACTCTTTGGCCTGTCGAGTAGAAAGAGAGTCTTTGGCCTGTTGAGTAGAAAGAGTCTTTGGCCTGTTGAGTAGAAAGAGTCTTTGGACTGTTGAGTAGAAAGAGAGTCTTTGGCCTGTTGAGTAGAAAGAGAGTCTTTGGCCTGTTGAGTAGAAAGAGAGTCTTTTGCCTGTTGAGTAGAAAGAGAGTCTTTGGCCTGTTGAGTAGAAAGAGAGTCTTTGGCCTGTTGAGTAGAAAGAGAGTCTTTTGCCTGTTGAGTAGAAAGAGAGTCTTTGGCCTGTTGAGTAGAAAGAGAGTCTTTTGCCTGTTGAGTAGAAAGAGAGTCTTTGGCCTGTTGAGTAGAAAGAGAGTCTTTTGCCTGTTGAGTAGAAAGAGAGTCTTTGGCCTGTTGAGTAGAAAGAGAGTCTTTGGCCTGTTGAGTAGAAAGAGTCTTTGGACTGTTGAGTAGAAAGAGAGTCTTTGGCCTGTTGAGTAGAAAGAGAGTCTTTGGCCTGTTGAGTAGAAAGAGAGTCTTTGGCCTGTTGAGTAGAAAGAGTCTTTGGACTGTTGAGTAGAAAGAGAGTCTTTGGCCTGTTGAGTAGAAAGAGAGTCTTTGGCCTGTTGAGTAGAAAGAGTCTTTGGACTGTTGAGTAGAAAGAGAGTCTTTGGCCTGTTGAGTAGAAAGAGAGTCTTTGGCCTGTTGAGTAGAAAGAGAGTCTTTGGCCTGTTGAAAGGGATGAAGGGGTGAAATGCTTGCTTTGGTAATGTAAACATGTTTCCCATTCTAATAAAGCCCCTTCAATTGAACTGAATTGAATTGAATAGCGAGGGAACAAAGAATTTGGAGAAAAAAAGTTTTGACAAGGAAAAGCAAGGAGGCAGTTGGAAATGGAAAGAGAGGGTTGAGGAGGAAGGAAGTCTAGACGGATGAGGGGAGAATGACATGTGGTCTCAGTACAAGAGCCTATTTATCTTTCCCCTTTCACTTCTAAATGTCAATCTCTATCTTTTGGTTTTCAATTCCTCTCAGCTGGTTGGTGAACCTTTAACTTCATATCAAATTGTAATGGTCGCGTACACATATTTAGCAGATGCAGTCATAGGTGTAGCGAAATACTTATGTTCCTAACTTCAACAGTGTAGTAATACCTGACAATACAAAACAATGCACACAAAGCCCAACATTTAAAGAAAGGAACTAAGAAATTAGCAATGTCAGAGTCCGGAATATACATATCAACTCAGGAAAAAAAGATAATTTGTAAAAATCCAGATAACTTCACAGATCTTCATTGTAAAGGGTTTCAACACTGTTTCCCATGCTTGTATAGAATGGTTATATAGAATGGTGTGTAGTATAGACAGTAGTTATATATGGTGGTGTGTATAGACAGTAGTTATATATGATGGTGTGTATAGACAGTAGTTATATATATGGTGGTGTGTATAGACAGTGGTTATATATGATGGTGTGTATAGACAGTGGTTATATATGGTGGTGTGTATAGACAGTAGTTATATATGGTGGTGTGTATAGACAGTAGTTATATATGGTGGTGTGTATAGACAGTAGTTATATATGGTGGTGTGTATAGACAGTGGTTATATGTGGTGGTGTGTATAGACAGTAGTTATATATGGTGGTGTGTATAGACAGTGGTTATATTTGGTGGTGTGTATCGACAGTAGTTATATATGATGGTGTGTATAGACAGTAGTAAAATTATACTTCATTAAAGGTATTTGGTTTTAAGTATACTTAAGTATCAAAAGTAAAACTATAAACCATTTCAAATTATTTATATTAATCAAACAAGATGGTACAATTTTGTATTTAAAGGATTTCCCGGGGGAAACTCCAACACTCACACATAATTTACAAACAAAGCATTTGTGTTTAGTCCAGCAGACCAGAGCAGTAGGGATGACCAGGGAGGTTCTCTGTTTAGTGAGTCCAGAAGACCAGAGGCAGTAGGGATAACCAGGGAGGTTCTCTGTTTAGTGAGTCCAGAAGACCAGAGGCAGTAGGGATGACCAGGGATGTTCTCTGTTTAGTGAGTCCAGAAGACCAGAGGCAGTAGGGATGATCAGGGATGTTCTCTGTTTAGTGAGTCCAGCAGACCAGAGGCAGTAGGGATGACCAGTGATGTTCTCTGTTTAGTGAGTCCATCAGACCAGAGGCAGTAGGGATGACCAGGGATGTTCTCTGTTTAGTGAGTCCAGCAGACCAGAGGCAGTAGGGATGACCAGGGATGTTATCTGTTTAGTGAGTCCAGCAGACCAGAGGCATTAGGGATGACCAGTGATGTTCTCTGTTTAGTGAGTCCATCAGACCAGAGGCAGTAGGGATGACCAGGGATGTTCTCTGTTTAGTGAGTCCAGCAGACCAGAGGCAGTAGGGATGACATTTACATTTACATTTAAGTCATTTAGCAGACGCTCTTATCCAGATGACCAGGGATGTTCTCTGTTTAGTGAGTCCAGCAGACCAGAGGCATTAGGGATGACCAGGGAGGTTCTCTTGATAAGGGTGTGAATTAGAACATATTCCTGTTCTCCTAAGCATTCAAAACGTAATGAATACTTGTTGGTGTCAGGATAAAAGTATGGAGTAAAAAGTACATTATTTTCTTCAGGAATGTAGTGAAGTAAAAGTAAAAGTTGAGTGATCTGTGATCTGCTGTTTGGACTGTAGCCTTTGGGCCTGCGTGGGATAAGTACCACTCAATTTAATTTATATTAATAACTATTATGTTTGTGTCTTTCAGAAACAGAAACGGAGACCTCGTATTTTGTCATCGGAGCCATCCTTTATCGAACCTTAGGAGTCATCCTTCCTGCCCCCAAGTAAGTATGTTTCCTATTCCATTAAAAAGTGTTTGCAATTAATTTAGCTTATCTCTCTCTCATCCATCATTCTTCATCTCTGAAGCCTTAAACCTTGCCATCGCAGATTATCCCTCTACCACTCGCACTTCCTGGAATTCCCTACTCCTGCTGATCCAATTATATGGGAACTACCGGAGAGTTGGGAAGAGTTTATCATTCGGGAGGGCTTAACTATCCCGGTCAGACTGATCCTTCCTAACGCTATGGTGACAAACAGATGGTAGTATTTTGGTGTCAGGCCATGTCATGGTTATTAGGATTATATATGGAATTATACACTTTCATCACTAAAGATGTGTGACAGCCATCAACCCTGAGAGACTGGAGATCCATTGCTTTTTTATGTCTACCTTCCCTCTCTATTGGTAATCTTCTCCCTAGATGTTATTCTGTCAGCTATTCCTCTCTTCATTCCTTGCTCCCATTCCTCATTTTATTAATTACATTCTTAAATGTTTTATTTAACCTTTATTTAAGAAGGCAAGTCAGTTAAGAATAAATTCTTATTTTCAATGACGGCCTACACCGGGCCAAACCCGGACGATGCTGGGCAAATTTGACACCACGGGACTCCCGGTTGTGATACGTTTGTTTCTTAATGGTCCTAATACTCAATTCTGGTGATATTACTCAGGTCTGGTGATATTACTCAGATCTGGTGATATTACTCAGGTCTGGTAATATTACTCAGGTCTGGTGAAATTACTCAGATCTGGTGATATTACTCAGGTCTGGTGATATTACTCAGGTCTGGTGATATTACTCAGATCTGGTGATATTACTCAGATCTGGTGATATTACTCAGATCTGGTGATATTACTCAGATCTGGTGATATTACTCAGATCTGGTGATATTACTCAGGTCTGGTGATATTACTCAGGTCTGGTGATATTACTCAAGTCTGGTGATATTACTCAGGTCTGGTGATATTACTCAGATCTGGTGATATTACTCAGGTCTGGTGATATTACTCAGATCTGGTGATATTACTCAGGTCTGGTGATATTACTCAGGTCTGGTGATATTACTCAGGTCTGGTGATATTACTCAGATCTGGTGATATTACTCAGATCTGGTGATATTACTCAGGTCTGGTGATATTACTCAGGTCTGGTGATATTACTTTTGACCAGGTGTAACGGCGTTCATCTGTAGAAAGAGAGTCGGACCAAAATGCGGCGTGGTGGTTACTCATGTTCTTTAATGCAAAATAGAATGATACATGAAATAACTAAATATGCAAAACAACAAACAAAACGCGAAAACCTATACAGCCTATCTTGTGACAACAAACACAGAGACAGGAACAATCACCCACAAAACACACAGTGAAACCTAGGCTACCTAAATATGGTTCCCAATCAGAGACAACGAGAATCACCTGACTCTGATTGAGAACCGCCTCAGGCAGCCAAGCCTATGCTAGACACCCCTACTCAGCCGCAATCCCAATGCCTACTAAAACCCCAATACGAAAACACAACAAAAATAAACCCATGTCACACCCTGGCCTGACCAAATAAATAACGAAAACACAAAATACTAAGACCAAGGCGTGACACCAGGTCCCATAGTTCCATAATCTCTCTCTCTCTCTCTTTTTTTTTCTCTCTCTCTCTCTCTCTCTCTCTCTCTCTCTCTCTCTCTCTCTCTCTCTCTCTCTCTCTCTCTCTCTCTCTCTCTCTCTCTCTCTCTCTCTCTCTCTCTTTAGAGCCCCTGCTGTGATCAACTCTAAGATTCTGACGGTGACGGTCCGACCAGAACCCAAACCCAGTGAACCCATGGTGGTTGTGGAGCTGTCCCCACTGCTTAATGTGAGTATAACATGGAATAGACTGATAATGACGTGTCATAGCCTGATAATGATGTGTCGTAGCCTGATAATGACGTGTCATAGCCTGATAATGATGTGTCGTAGCCTGATAATGGCGTGTCATAGCCTGATAATGATGTGTCGTAGCCTGATAATGATGTGGCGTAGCCTGATAATGATGTGTCGTAGCCTGATAATGATGTGTCGTAGCCTGATAATGACGTGTCATAGCCTTGTAATGATGTGGCGTAGCCTGATAATGATGTGTCATAGCCTGATAATGATGTGGCGTAGCCTGATAATGATGTGTCGTAGCCTTATAATGATTTGTCATATGATGTGCCATAGCCTTGTAATGATGTGTCACAGCTGTATGATGATGTGTCATAGCCTTATAATGATGTGTCATATGATGTGTCATAGTCTTATAATGACGTGTCATAGCCTTGTAATGATGTGGCGTAGCCTGATAATGATGTGTCATAGCCTGATAATGATGTGGCGTAGCCTGATAATGATGTGTCGTAGCCTTATAATGATTTGTCATATGATGTGTCATAGTCTTATAATGATGTGCCATAGCCTTGTAATGATGTGTCATACCCTGATAATGATGTGTCACAGCTGTATGATGATGTGTCATAGCCTGATAATGATGTGGCGTAGCCTGATAATGATGTGTCGTAGCCTGATAATGATGTGTCGTAGCCTGATAATGACGTGTCATAGCCTTGTAATGATGTGGCGTAGCCTGATAATGATGTGTCATAGCCTGATAATGATGTGGCGTAGCCTGATAATGATGTGTCGTAGCCTTATAATGATTTGTCATATGATGTGCCATAGCCTTGTAATGATGTGTCACAGCTGTATGATGATGTGTCATAGCCTTATAATGATGTGTCATATGATGTGTCATAGTCTTATAATGACGTGTCATAGCCTTGTAATGATGTGGCGTAGCCTGATAATGATGTGTCATAGCCTGATAATGATGTGGCGTAGCCTGATAATGATGTGTCGTAGCCTTATAATGATTTGTCATATGATGTGTCATAGTCTTATAATGATGTGCCATAGCCTTGTAATGATGTGTCATACCCTGATAATGATGTGTCACAGCTGTATGATGATGTGTCATAGCCTTATAATGATGTGTCATATGATGTGTCATAGTCTTATAATGACGTGTCATAGCCTTGTAATGATGTGGCGTAGCCTGATAATGATGTGTCGTAGCCTGATAATGATGTGGCGTAGCCTTGTAATGATGTGTCATATGATGTGTCATAGTCTTATAATGACGTGTCATAGTCTTATAATGACGTGTCATAGTCTTATAATGGCGTGTCATAGCCTCGTAATGATGTGTCGTAGCCTGATAATGATGTGGCGTAGCCTGATAATGATGTGCCATAGCCTTGTAATGATGTGTCGTAGCCTTATAATGAGTGTATGATGAGTGTTACAGTACTCCTTCACATCCCTGTCTGTGGCTTTTCAATTAGAACAGATCTGGAGAGTTTAATGAGAGACTGTCCTGCAACAATGAGCCACTGTAGACGGTTGACCTTACAGCACATTGAACCACTATAGACAGTTGACCTTACAGCACATTGAACCACTATAGACGGTTGACCTTACAGCACATTGAACCACTGTAGACGGTTGACCTTACAGCACATTGAACCACTATAGACGGTTGACCTTACAGCACATTCAACCACTGTAGACGGTTGGTTGACCTTACAGCACATTGAACCACTGTAGACGGTTGGTTGACCTTACAGCACATTGAACCACTGTAGACGGTTGGTTGACTTTACAGCACATTGAACCACTGTAGACAGTTGACTTTACAGCACATTGAACCACTGTAGACAGTTGACCTTACAGCACATTGAACCACTATAGACGGTTGACCTTACAGCACATTGAACCACTGTAGATGGTTGGTTGACCTTACAGCACATTGAACCACTGTAGATGGTTGGTTGACCTTACAGCATATTGAACCACTGTAGACAGTTGGTTGAATTTACAGCACATTGAACCACTGTAGACGGTTGGTTGACTTTACAGCACATTGAACCACTGTAGACGGTTGGTTGACCTTACAGCACATTGAACCACTGTAGACAGGTGGTTGACTTTACAGCACATTGAACCACTGTAGACAGGTGGTTGACTTTACAGCACATTGAACCACTGTAGACGGTTGGTTGACTTTACAGCACATTGAACCACTGTAGACGGTTGGTTGACTTTACAGCACATTGAACCACTGTAGACGGTTGACTTTACAGCACATTGAACCACTGTAGACTGTTGACTTTACAGCACATTGAACCACTGTAGACAGTTGACCTTACAGCACATTGAACCACTATAGACGGTTGACCTTACAGCACATTCAACCACTGTAGACAGTTGGTTGACTTTACAGCACATTGAACCACTGTAGACGGTTTGTTGACTTTACAGCACATTGAACCACTGTAGACGGTTGGTTTACCTTACAGCACATTGAACCACTGTAGACGGTTGGTTGATCTTACAGCACATTGAACCACTGTAGACGGTTGGTTGACTTTACAGCACATTGAACCACTGTAGACGGTTGACTTTACAGCACATTGAACCACTGTAGACAGTTGACTTTACAGCACATTGAACCACTGTAGACAGTTGACCTTACAGCACATTGAACCACTATAGACGGTTGACCTTACAGCACATTGAACCACTGTAGATGGTTGGTTGACCTTACAGCACATTGAACCACTGTAGATGGTTGGTTGACCTTACAGCATATTGAACCACTGTAGACGGTTGGTTGACTTTACAGCACATTGAACCACTGTAGACGGTTGGTTGACTTTACAGCACATTGAACCACTGTAGACGGTTGACTTTACAGCACAATGAACCACTGTAGACAGTTGACTTTACAGCACATTGAACCACTGTAGACAGTTGACCTTACAGCACATTGAACCACTATAGATGGTTGACCTTACAGCACATTGAACCACTGTAGACGGTTGGTTGACTTTACAGCACATTGAACCACTGTAGACGGTTGGTTGACTTTACATCACATTGAACCACTGTAGACGGTTGGTTGACCTTACAGCACATTGAACCACTATAGATGGTTGACCTTACAGCACATTGAACCACTGTAGACGGTTGGTTGACTTTACAGCACATTGAACCACTGTAGACAGTTGGTTGACTTTACAGCACATTGAACCACTGTAGACGGTTGGTTGACCTTACAGCACATTGAACCACTGTAGACGGTTGGTTGACCTAACAGCACATTGAACCACTGTAGACGGTTGGTTGACTTTACAGCACATTGAACCACTGTAGACGGTTGACTTTACAGCACATTGAACCACTGTAGACGGTTGGTTGACCTTACAGCATATTGAACCACTGTAGACGGTTGACTTTACAGCACATTGAACCACTGTAGACGGTTGGTTGACCTTACAGCATATTGAACCACTATAGACGGTTGACCTTACAGCACATTGAACCACTGTAGACGGTTGGTTGACCTTACAGCACATTGAACCACTATAGACGGTTGACCTTACAGCACATTGAACCACTGTAGACGGTTGGTTGACTTTACAGCACATTGAACCACTGTAGACGGTTGACTTTACAGCACATTGAACCACTGTAGACGGTTGGTTGACCTTACAGCATATTGAACCACTGTAGACGGTTGACCTTACAGCACATTGAACCACTGTAGATGGTTGGTTGACCTTACAGCACATTGAACCACTGTAGACGGTTGGTTGACCTTACAGCACATTGAACCACTGTAGACGGTTGGTTGACCTTACAGCACATTGAACCACTGTAGAGGGTTGGTTGACCTTACAACTCAATACACCACTGTAGACTACTTGGTAATCTGGTGGTCTGCAGCTGTTGGGGGGATGACCTTGGCCAAGGGGCAGCAGGTAGCCTAGTGGTTTGAGCGTTGGACTAGTAACTGAAAGTTTGCAAGACTGAAACCCCGAGCTGACAAGGTACAAATCTGTCGTTCTGCCCTTGAACAAGGCACTGTTCCCCGGTAGGCTGTCATTGTTAATAACAATTTGTTCTTAACTGACTTGCCTAGTTAAATAAAAATAAGTATATATTTTAGTGTGTGTGTGTGTGTGTGTGTGTGTGTGTGTGTGTGTGTGTGTGTGTGTGTGTGTGTGTGTGTGTGTGTGTGTGTGTGTGTGTGTGTGTGTGTGTGTGTGTGTGTGTGTGTGTGTGTGTGAGTCCTGCCCTGCAGCTGTTGGTGGGTGGTGACTGATGTAGCGCCATGGCGACAGATGTTGGCAGAGGGGAGGGGAGGAGGGGTGTGTTGGGGTTCCTGTACTGAACATTGTTCTTACAGTGAAGCCATATTTTCCCAACTCTCAATACACCTTCCCAATGACGGCTAGTGAGCGTGTGTGAGCGCGTGTGTGTGTGCGTGTGTCCGTGTGTGTGTCCGTGTGTGTGACCGTGTGTCCGTGTGTGTGTCCGTGTGTGTGTGCTTGTGTCCGTGTGTGTGTCCTTGTGTGTGTGTGTGTGTGTGTGTGGGCGTCTGTGTGTGAGTGGGTGAGTGACTATAAAGATGTAGGTTTATGAATACTACATATAAAGACTATATCCACAGATATTAGTATTTAGTCTTCTGGAAGGTAGCCTATTGGTGGAGCAGAAAGCATCATTATATGATGTCTGTGCTAAAGACAGAGGCAGACAGCGTGGGAGTACCCTTTTGTCAGTCACAATAGAACTAACGTTAGCATACGGCTAGCCCGTCTGACTGGTGATTGATGGCTGAATGCTAGCAGACGCCGCTACGCCACGTAGCACCGGAGGCTAATGCGCTCTGAGGGACTTGTGATGTAGATGACACCGTTGTGTGAGTGAGCTGCAACGTAGAGCTGTCATCTCATGCAAACTCTGTTTCACAACGTGATGCATCACTCCTTCTGTCGTTATGGAAATCACCTTTCTGACAAGAAGGGGACAGGTGGAAGTGAGGGTCCCACCGCAATGTGCACTATACAGTCAGGACAGATGGACTATACTATGACCTTGACCAGGGAGGGAGCGATAGAGAGGAAGTGAGGGAACGAGGGAGGAAGGAAGGAAGGTAGAAACTTAGGGGGCATCTCAATCCAGGCTGCATCACATCCAGCCGTGATTGGGAGTCCCATAGGGTAGGGAACAATTGGCCCAGTGTTGTCTGCGTTTGGCCGGGGTAGGCCGTCATTGTAAATAAGAATTTGTTCTTTAACTGACTTGCCTAGTTAAATAAAGGTTTAAAATAATAATAATAATAATAATAAAAGTAGTCTAAACTCTTCTTTCCGTTCCAATAAAAGGAGATTTGAATGACCAAGCTCTACAGTTTGATCAGAGTCCTTTACATTAATTCTAAAAAGCAGGGCAACATTCTGGGGCCCACACTGCTCTGGTCAAAATGAATGGACTAAATGGCTCTCTGTTTAGTGCACTATATAGGAAATAGGGTGTCACTTGGAACATATGCCTGGGCAACATCCTCAGTCCCCATACACAACAAAATGAGGGTTCTTTGGGAAGAGAGGAACCATAATGACTCAGTTTAACCTTTGACCTCTTCAAGGGTTCTTTGGGAAGAGAGGAACCATAATGACTCAGTTTAACCTTTGACCTCTTCAAGGGTTCTTTGGGAAGAGAGGAACCATAATGACTCAGTTTAACCTTTGACCTCTTCAAGGGTTCTTTGGGAAGGGAGGAAGCATAATGACTCAGTTTAACCTTTGACCTCTTCAAGAGTTCTTTGCTCTTTAGTGATAATTAAAATGTAAAGGATGCGGCTCATTGGAGCATTTTGGGACGTGGTTTGCTCATTGCTCTTTATTTTTTTTATTTTTTTTTATTTTTTATTTTACCTTTATTTTACTAGGAAAGTCAGTTAAGAACAAATTCTTATTTTCAATGACGGCCTAGGAACAGTGGGTTAACTGCCTGTTCAGGGGCAGAACGACAGATTTGTACCTTGTCAGCTCGGGGATTCGAACTTGCAACCTTTCGGTTACTAGTCCGTGCAACTGTGAGTGGGAGTCCCGTGTGGCTCAGTTGGTAGAGCATGCCAGGGTTGTGGGTTTGTGTCGCATGTTTGATTCCCATGTGGGACCTGTACGAAAAGGTACAAGTCGCTCTGGATAAGAGCATCTGCTAAATTACCATTTAAAAAAAAAACCTTTACATAAAACATTGAACATCATTGCAGTTTATCTAATGTGTTGTGTTATGCAATTCTATATTCTGCATATATGACTATGCATTCGAGGGTGTCTTGTGAAAAACTCAGGTGTAAATGGAGAGCGGTTGACTGAATCAGTCAGTGGTTCTTCTCTCCTCAGGGACCCCCAAGCCGTTCCAGAGGTAGCTCATTTGATTCAACTTGTCAATTAACACAATCATTACACCTATGGAATTTTAACAGTAAAATATGGCTGACCAAAATAAATAGAATATAAAACCCTGTATGGTTCTTTAAAAAGATCAACAAAGAACCTTTAAGATTTGAGACAGGTTCTTTATAGAACCGTTCTCCATAAAGGTTCTATAAAGAACCATAGAAAGGGTGCTATATAGCCCCAACAATGTTTGTTTTTTACCACAGTGGAGTCCTATTCCATACGTAACCTGTTTTAATGGTTACAAACCACAGAACCTCTATCTATTGTAGAACTGTTTGTTTTTTTAAACAAGGGAGGGGAGTAGGGAGTGTGCAGGGGACCAGTGTAATAATGTCCTCCACCACCAGAGGGAGACTCCCCTTCATTAACAGATGGGCCTCAAAGGGAAGCTTGAATTATGCATGGTCACAATATAACAACTGATAGATGGTCGTAGAGAGGCACCCTTCCTCCGCTGCCTCCCCAGAGATGGCTTAGCTCAAACGGAAAGGGCTATGATTTCATTGTTTTCACTGGAGGACAAGGAATTTCTGTATTTAGATGCTAAAAGTGTGGTCTCCTCTGTATCTGAGTGCACTAAAGTTAATAGGTTTATTCGTACACTGCAACCAACCATCTTTTCTCTGATAGGATTGGCTCTCCTGATTGTCTGAATTAAGTCAATGATTAGTTTAATGGTCGTGGTAATGCTTGGCTGGAAAAGAGAGCTACCTCATCAGGTCATAGACTGGACTGGAAACTAAAAATCCAAATAACTGTTGGTTGATTCGTCCTCAGTAGAATTAAACACATTGAGACCTATAGATTGAGTAGAACAAGTTCAGATGATTCAATTAGACCAGAGCAATCGATTCACTTATTATGCCGATCACTGGTGGGGTGAGCGTGGATGAATCAATTGGAGTGAATCGATTCACTGATCGATTCCCTGATTGAGTCATGGAAAATCATCCTCAGTAATGCTATATGCACCACTAAGCTTTGATTAGCCAATCAAAGGCCGTTTTACTCTGTGGAATTGGCTTTGTCTCAAGTGAATCGATGGATTAGGAGTGAGTCTGCAGAATGGGCTGCTTGTCTAGACTTTGAGTAGAGCAATTGGTGTTTAGATTCAGAGACTGTCCGGGTCTCTCTCTCTCTCTCTCTCTCTCTCGCTCTCTCTCTCTCTGTTCTCTCTCTGTCCTCTCTCTGTTCTCTTTCTCTGTCCTCTCTCTCTCTCTGTCCTCTCTCTCTCTCCCTCCCTATCTCTCTTGCTCTCCCCCCTCTATCTCTCAGTCTCTCTGTCCCCTCTCTCTCTCTCTCTCTCTCTCTCTCTCTCTCTCTCTCTCTCTCTCTCTCTCTCTCTCGCTCTCTCTCTCTCTCGGTCTCTCTGTCCCCCCTCTCTCTCTCTCTCTCTCTCTCTCTCTCTCTCTCTTGCTCTCTCTCTCTCTGTTCTCTCTCTCTGTCCTCTCTCTGTTCTCTTTCTCTGTCCTCTCTCTCTCTGTCCTCTCTCTCTCTCGCTCCCTCTCTCTCTCTCTCCCCCTCTCTCTCTCGGTCTCTCTGTCCCCTCTCTCTCTCTCTCTCGCTCTCTCTCTCTCTCGGTCTCTCTGTCCCCTCTCTCTCTCTCTCTCTCTCTCTCGCTCTCTCTCTCTCTCTCTCTGTTCTCTCTCTCTGTCCTCTCTCTGTTCTCTTTCTCTGTCCTCTCGGTCTCTCTGTCCCCTCTCGGTCTCTCTGTCCCCTCTCTCTCTCTCTCTCTCTCTCTCTCTCTCTCTCTCTCTCTCTCTCTCTCTCTCTCGCTCTCTCTCTGTCTCTCTCGGTCTCTCTGTCCCCCTCTCTCTCTCTCTCTCTCTCTCTCTCTCTCTCTCTCTCTCTGTCTCTCTGTCTTTATCTCCTCTCTTTTTCGTTCTTTATTCTTGACACACAATCTCTGTCCCCTCCAGCAGTAGCTGTTTCACTGTCTGTCCTCCGGCAAATACATGTTCTCCCTCCCTTGTCTTGTACTTTCTCTTCCTATGTCTGTCTGTTTACCTCTTCTTCCATCCTCCACACACCTTCACTTGTTTTCCTCAGGCAGTGAACAGTTTCTCACTACCGTTTTCCAACTCCCCCTCTCCTCTGGTAGTAACAGTTCATATTTTCTTGTCGTTTTTTGTCTCTTCCAGGGCACATCAGATCCTCAGTGTGTTGTCTGGGACTATGGGAACCTGTAAGTCACTTTTATTCTCTACACACATAGACACACACGCCTGTGTGCACGGACGCACTCACACACACTTATGCACGCGCACACATACACACAAACTCTCAAATACATATTCAATCTCTTCGCTTTTGTTATCAAATCAAATCAAATGTATTTGTCACATACACATGGTTAGCAGATGTTAATGTGAGTGTAGCGAAATGCGTGTGCTTCTAGTTCCGACAATGCAGTAATAACCAATGAGTAATCTAACCTAACAATTCCAAAACTACTACCTTATACACACAATTGTAAAGGGATAAAGAATATGTACATAAAGATATATGAATGAGTGATGGTACAGAAGGGCATAGGCAAGATGCAGTAGATGGTATAGAGTACAGTATATACATATGAGATGAGTAATGTAGGGTATGTAAACAAAGTGGCATAGTTTAAAGTGGCTAGTGATACATGTATTACATAAAGATGCAGTAGATGATATAGAGTACAGTATATACATATACATATGAGATGAAAAATGTAGTGTATGTAAACATTATATTATGAAGCATTGTTTAACCTCTTGCTCCTACCCGAAACGCAGGCGTCCCATCTAGACATCTGGAAATGCAAATGCGCTACGCTAAATGCTAATAGCACTCGTTAAAACTCAAATGTTCATTAAAATACACATGCAGGGTATTGAATTAAAGCTACACTCGTTGTGAATCCAGGCAACAAGTCAGATTTTTAAAATGCTTTTCGGCGAAAGCATGAGAAGCTATTTATTATCTGATAGCATGTAACACCCCAAAAGACCCGCAGGGGACATAAACAAAATAATTAGCATAGTCGGCGCTACGCAAAACGCACAAATAAAATATAAAACATTAATTACTTTTGACCATCTTCTTTGTTGGCACTCCTAGATGTCCCATAAACATCACTATTGGGTCTTTTTTTTCGATTAAATCGGTCCATATATAGCCTGGATATCGATCTATGAAGACTGTGATCAAGGAAAAAAATTGCGTTTTATAACGTAACGTCATTTTTTAAAATGAAAAAAGTCCTTCCTGTGACATTGGGTGGTGTAGGTGTCCTGGAGGGCAGGTAGTTTGCCCCCGGTGATGCGTTGTGCAGACCTCACTACCCTCTGGAGAGCCTTACGGTTGTGGGCGGAGCAGTTGCCGTACCAGGCGGTGATACAGCCCGACAGGATGCTCTCAATTGTGCATCTGTAGAAGTTTGTGAGTGCTTTTGGTGACAAGCCAAATTTCTTCAGCCTCCTGAGGTTGAAGAGGCGCTGCTGCACCTTCTCCACAACGCTGTCTGTGTGGGTGGACCAATTCAGTTTGTCTGTGATGTGTACGTCGAGGAACTTAAAACTTACTACCCTCTCCATTACTGTCCCATCGATGTGGATAGGGGGATGCTCCGTCTGCTGTTTCCTGAAGTCCACGATCATCTCCTTTGTTTTGTTGACGTTGAGTGTGAGGTTATTTTACTGATTTTACTGCCCTCACCTCCTCCCTGCAGGCCATCTCGTCGTTGTTGGTAATCAAGCCTACCACTGTAGTGTCGTCCTCAAACTTGATGATTGAGTTGGAGGCGTGCATGGCCACGCAGTCGTGGGTGAACAGGGAGTACAGGAGAGGGCTCAGAACGCCCCCTTGTGGGGCCCCAGTGTTGAGGATCAGCGGGGTGGAGATGTTGTTACCTACCCTCACCACCTGGGGGCGGCCCGTCAGGAAGTCCAGTACCCAGTTGCACAGGGCGGGGTCGAGACCCAGGGTCTTGAGCTTGATGACAAGTTTGGAGGGTGTTATGGTGTTAAATGCTGAGCTGTAGTCGATGAACAGCATTCTCACAAAGGTATTCCTCTTGTCCAGATGGGTTAGGGCAGTGTGCAGTGTGTTTGAGATTGCATCGTCTGTGGACCTATTGGAGTGGGTCTAGGGTGTCAGGTAGGGTGGAGGTGATACGGTCCTTGACTAGTCTCTCAAAGCACTACATGATGACGGAAGTGAGTGCTACGAGGTGGAAGTCGTTTAGCTCAGTTACCTTAGCTTTCTTGGGAACAGGAACAATGGTGGCCCTCTTGAAGCATGTGGGAACAGCAGACTGGGATAAGGATGATTGAATATGTCCTCAAACACACCAGCCAGCTGGTCTGCGCATGCTCTGAGGACGCAGCTAGGGATGCCGTCTGGGCCTGCAGCCTTGCGAGGGTTAACACGTTAGCCGCCCTGTTGGATGTGTGTGTGTGTGTGTGTGTTTAATCTAATAGCTCTGTTTTCTTCCATTCATAATACAGTGAAGACAGTTTCCAGATGCAGTTTTAATTGCATAATTAAATGAGTCAATGAGAATAAACACAGGATTGTTTCTATGCTCAACTGCTCAAAGGCAACATTCATCACATGTTTTATTTGTATTTTTTTATTTAAATTGGTCTTAAATTGTGCTGTGATGCCACTCTTGGGAGAATTTGAATGGAATATTTTGATGATTTAAAATAGAAAATGTTGGATGTTTAATATACAGTTAAATTGAAACTACAAAGCCTTTGGTGAGCAGTGGAAATACTATCCTTTTGAAGAATAATGTACACAATCAATCAATCAATTAATCAACACCTAACAGGCGGAATCTGTAGTCCAACATATCCTACATATTACTTATCGATTGGTCATCGAATCAAATGTTATTCATAAAGCCCTTTTTACATCAGCTGATATCTCAAAGTGCTGTACAGAAACCCAGCCTAAAACCCCAAACAGCAAGCAATGCAGCTGTAGAAGCATGGTGGCTAGGAAAAACTCCCTAGAAAGGCCAGAACGTAGGAAGAAACCTAGAGAGGAACCAGGCTCTGAGGGGTGGCCAGTCCTCTTCTGGCTGTGCCAGCTGGAGGTTCTAACAGAACATGGCCAAGATGTTCAAATGTTTACAGGTGACCACAGTAGTTGTCAAGGGTGCAGCAAGTCAGCACCTCAGGAGTAAATGTCAGTTGGCTTTTCATAGCCGATCATTCAGAGTATCTCTACCGCTCCTGCTGTCTCTAGAGAGTTGAAAACAGCATGACTGGGACAGGTAGCACGTCTGGTGAACAAGTCAGGACTCCATAACCGCAGGCAGAACAGTTGAAACTGGAGCAGCAGCACAGCAAGGTGGACTGGGGACAGCAAGGAGTCATCAGGCCAGATAGTCCTGAGGCATGGTCCTAGGGCTCAGGTCCTCAGAGAGAGAGAAAAAGAAAGAAAGAAAAAGAGACAGAAAGAAAGAGAGAAAGGGAGAAAGATTAGAGAGCATACTTAAATTCACACAGGACACCGGATAAGACAGGAGAAATACTCCAGATATAACAGACTGACCCCAGCCCCCCCGACACAAACTACTGCAGCATACATACTGGAGGCTGAGACAGGAGTGGTCAGGAGACACTGTGGCCCCATCCGACGATACCCCTGGACAGGACCAAACAGGCAGGATATAACTCCACCCACTTTGCCAAAGCACAGCCCCCACACCACTAGAGGGATAGCTTCAACCACCAACTTATCATCCTGACACAAGGCCAAGAATAGCCCACAAAGATCTCCGCCACGGCACAACCCAAGGGAGGGGGGTCGCCAACACAGACAGAAAGATCCCGTCAATGACTCAACCCACTCAAGGGACGCACTCCTCCCAGGGACGGCATGGAAGAGCAACAGTAAGCCAGTGACTCTTGGGGCGGCAGGGTAGCCTAGTGTTTAGAGTGTTGGACTAGTAACCGAAAGGTTGCAAGTTCGAATCCCCGAGCTGACAAGGTACAAATATGTCGTTCTGCCCCTGAACATGCAGTTAACCCACTGTTCCTAGGCCGTCATTGAAAATAATAATTTGTTCTTAACTGACTCAGCCCCTGTAACAGGGTTAGAGGCAGAGAATCCCAGTGTAGAGAGGGGAACCGGCCAGGCAGAGACAGCAAGGGAGGTTCGTTGTTCCAGTGCCTTTCCGTTCACCTTCACACTCCTGGGCCAGACTACACTCAATCATCGGACCTACTGAAGAGATGAGTCTTCAGTAAAGACTTACAGGTTGAGACCGAGTCTGCGTCTCTCACATGGCTAGGCAGACCATTCCATAAAAATGGAGCTCTATAGGAGAAAGCCCTGCCACCAGCTGTTTGTTTAGAAATTCTAGGGACAGTAAGGAGCAAGCCCATGTAATGCTTTGTAGGTTAGCAGTAAAACCTTGAAATCAGCCCTTGCCTTCACAGGAAGCCAGAGGTTAGCACTGGAGTAATATGATTTTTTTGGGGTTCTTGTACGATTCTAGCAGCCGAGTTTAGCACTAACTGAAGTTTATTTATTTATTTATTTATTTATTTATTATTTAGGGCTTTATCTGGGTAGCTGGAAAGTAGAGCATTGCAGTAGTCTAACCTAGAAGTGACAAAAGCCTGGATTAATTTTTCTGCATCATTTTTGGACAGAAATTCTCAGATTTTGGCAATGTTACTGTCACTGTCACACAGCAATACATCCAAACACACAGGATTATAGCCTGTGTGTGTGTGTGTGTGTGTGTGTGTGTGTGTGTGTGTGTGTGTGTGTGTGTGTGTGTGTGTGTGTGTGTGTGTGTGTGTGTGTGTGTGTGTGTGTGTGTGTGTGTGTGTGTGTGTGTGTGTGTGTGTGTGTGTGTGTGTGTGTGTGTGTGTGTGTGTGTGTGTGTGTGTGTGTGTGTGTGTGCATGCTCCTCTGGTAGGGGCTCAGGGAAGATGAGCACAGTAGTGCTTTTATCTGTAACCCAGGGAGAATTGTGTGTGTGTACATGTCCCAGGGTGTGTGTATAACCCAGGGAGATAGGGAGACTGATGGGTACCTGAGAAATGATCCTACAGAGATATAACAACATACTGCAGTGCAAAAAGTTTGTTTACAGAAGTATTTCACCTTTCCCAACCCCCTTGTCACTAGAAAAAGACAAACCTCCAGGGGCATAGAAACAGACAGATAGACAGGACAGTGGTGAAGGAGAAACACAGAACATCAGAGAGGAGAAACACAGAGCATCAGAGAGGAGAAACACAGAGCATCAGAGATGAGAAACACAGAACATCAGAGAGGAGAAACACAGAGCATTAGAGAGGAGACACACAGAGCATCAGAGAGGAGAAATACAGAACATCAGAGGACAGTAGTGGAGGAGAAAACACAGAGCATCAGAGAGGAGAAACACAGAGCATCAGAGAGGAGAAACACAGAGCATCAGAGAGGAGAAACACAGAGCATTAGAGAGGAGACACACAGAGCATCAGAGAGGAGAAACACAGAGCATTAGAGAGGAGACACACAGAGCATCAGAGAGGAGAAATACAGAACATCAGAGAGGACAGTAGTGGAGGAGAAACACAGAGCATCAGAGAGGAGAAACACAGAGCATCAGAGAGGAGAAACACAGAGCATCAGAGAGGACAGTAGTGGAGGAGAAACACAGAGCATCAGAGAGGAGAAACACAGAACATCAGAGAGGAGAAACACAGAGCATTAGAGAGGAGACACACAGAGCATCAGAGAGGACAGTAGTGGAGGAGAAACACAGAGCATCAGAGAGGAGAAACACAGAGCATTAGAGAGGAGACACACAGAGCATCAGAGAGGAGAAATACAGAACATCAGAGAGGACAGTAGTGGAGGAGAAACACAGAGCATCAGAGAGGAGAAACACAGAGCATTAGAGAGGAGACACACAGAGCATCAGAGAGGAGAAACACAGAGCATTAGAGAGGAGACACACAGAGCATCAGAGAGGAGACACACAGAGCATCAGAGAGGAGAAACACAGAGCATCAGAGAGGAGAAACACAGAGCATCAGAGAGGACAGTAGTGGAGGAGAAACACAGAGCATCAGAGAGGACAGTAGTGGAGGAGAAACACAGAGCATCAGAGAGGAGACAAACAGAGCATCAGAGAGGAGAAACACAGAGCATCAGAGAGGAGAAATACAGAACATCAGAGAGGACAGTAGTGGAGGAGAAACACAGAGCACCAGAGAGGACAGTAGTGGAGGAGAAACACAGAGCATCAGAGAGGAGAAACACAGAGCATCAGAGAGGAGAAACACAGAGCATCAGAGAGGAGACACACAGAGCATCAGAGAGGAGAAACACAGAGCATCAGAGAGGAGAAACACAGAGCATCAGAGAGGAGAAACACAGAGCATCAGAGAGGAGACACACAGAGCATTAGAGAGGAGACACACAGAGCATCAGAGAGGAGAAATACAGAACATCAGAGAGGACAGTAGTGGAGGAGAAACACAGAGCATCAGAGAGGAGAAACACAGAGCATTAGAGAGGAGACACACAGAGCATCAGAGAGGAGAAACACAGAGCATCAGAGAGGAGACACACAGAGCATCAGAGAGGAGAAACACAGAGCATCAGAGAGGAGAAACACAGAACATCAGAGAGGACAGTAGTGGAGGAGAAACACAGAGCATCAGAGAGGACAGTAGTGGAGGAGAAACACAGAGCATCAGAGAGGAGACACACAGAGCATCAGAGAGGAGAAACACAGAGCATCAGAGAGGAGAAATACAGAACATCAGAGAGGACAGTAGTGGAGGAGAAACACAGAGCACCAGAGAGGACAGTAGTGGAGGAGAAACACAGAGCATCAGAGAGGAGAAACACAGAGCATCAGAGAGGAGAAACACAGAGCATCAGAGAGGAGACACACAGAGCATCAGAGAGGAGAAACACAGAGCATCAGAGAGGAGAAACACAGAGCATCAGAGAGGAGAAACACAGAGCATCAGAGAGGAGAAACACAGAGCATCAGAGAGGAGAAACACAGAGCATCAGAGAGAGAGAGAACACAGAGCATCAGAGAGGAGACACACAGAGCATCAGAGAGGAGAAACACAGAGCATTAGAGAGAAGAAACACAGAGCATCAGAGAGGAGAAATACAGAGCATCAGAGAGGAGAAACACAGAGCATCAGAGAGGAGAAACACAGTAGTCAGAGGAGAAACACAGAGCATCAGAGAGGAGAAACACAGAGCATTAGAGAGGAGACACACAGAGCATCAGAGAGGAGAAATCAGAGAGGAGAACATCAGAGAGGACAGTAGTGGAGGAGAAACACAGAGCATCAGAGAGGAGAAACACAGAGCATCAGAGAGGAGAAACACAGAACATCAGAGAGGACAGTAGTGGAGGAGAAACACAGAGCATCAGAGAGGAGAAACACAGAACATCAGAGAGGAGAAACACAGAGCATTAGAGAGGAGACACACAGAGCATCAGAGAGGACAGTAGTGGAGGAGAAACACAGAGCATCAGAGAGGAGAAACACAGAGCATTAGAGAGGAGACACACAGAGCATCAGAGAGGAGAAATACAGAACATCAGAGAGGACAGTAGTGGAGGAGAAACACAGAGCATCAGAGAGGAGAAACACAGAGCATCAGAGAGGAGAAACACAGAGCATCAGAGAGGAGAAACACAGAGCATTAGAGAGGAGACACACAGAGCATCAGAGAGGAGACACACAGAGCATCAGAGAGGAGAAACACAGAGCATCAGAGAGGAGAAAAACAGAGCATCAGAGAGGACAGTAGTGGAGGAGAAACACAGAGCATCAGAGAGGACAGTAGTGGAGGAGAAACACAGAGCATCAGAGAGGAGACAAACAGAGCATCAGAGAGGAGAAACACAGAGCATCAGAGAGGAGAAATACAGAACATCAGAGAGGACAGTAGTGGAGGAGAAACACAGAGCACCAGAGAGGACAGTAGTGGAGGAGAAACACAGAGCATCAGAGAGGAGAAACACAGAGCATCAGAGAGGAGAAACACAGAGCATCAGAGAGGAGACACACAGAGCATCAGAGAGGAGAAACACAGAGCATCAGAGAGGAGAAACACAGAGCATCAGAGAGGAGAAACACAGAGCATCAGAGAGGAGAAACACAGAGCATCAGAGAGGAGACACACAGAGCATTAGAGAGGAGACACACAGAGCATCAGAGAGGAGAAATACAGAACATCAGAGAGGAGAAACAGTAGTGGAGAGAGAAACACAGAGCATCAGAGAGGAGAAACACAGAGCATTAGAGAGGAGACACACAGAGCATCAGAGAGGAGAAACACAGAGCATCAGAGAGGAGACACACAGAGCATCAGAGAGGAGAAACACAGAGCATCAGAGAGGAGAAACACAGAGCAGAGCATCAGAGAGGACAGTAGTGGAGGAGAAACACAGAGCATCAGAGAGGACAGTAGTGGAGGAGAAACACAGAGCATCAGAGAGGAGACACACAGAGCATCAGAGAGGAGAAACACAGAGCATCAGAGAGGAGAAATACAGAACATCAGAGAGGACAGTAGTGGAGGAGAAACACAGAGCATCAGAGAGGAGAAACCAGAGAGGACAGTAGTGGAGGAGAAACACAGAGCATCAGAGAGGAGAAACACAGAGCATCAGAGAGGAGAAACACAGAGCATCAGAGAGGAGACACACAGAGCATCAGAGAGGAGAAACACAGAGCATCAGAGAGGAGAAACACAGAGCATCAGAGAGGAGAAACACAGAGCATCAGAGAGGAGAAACACAGAGCATCAGAGAGGAGAAACACGGAGCATCAGAGAGGAGAAACACAGAGCATCAGAGAGGAGAAACACAGAGCATCAGAGAGGAGAAACACAGAGCATCAGAGAGGAGAAACACAGAGCATCAGAGAGGAGAAACACAGAGCATCAGAGAGGAGAAACACAGAGCATCAGAGAGGAGAAACACAGAGCATCAGAGAGGAGAAACACAGAGCATCAGAGAGGAGAAACACAGAGCATCAGAGAGGAGAAACACAGAGCATCAGAGAGGAGAAACACAGAGCATCAGAGAGGAGACACACAGAGCATCAGAGAGGACAGTAGTGGAGGAGAAACACAGAGCATCAGAGAGGAGAAACACAGAGCATCAGAGAGGAGAAACACAGAGCATCAGAGAGGAGACACACAGAGCATCAGAGAGGAGAAACACAGAGCATCAGAGAGGAGAAACACAGAGCATCAGAGAGGACAGTAGTGGAGGAGAAACACAGAACATCAGAGAGGACAGTAGTGGAGGAGAAACACAGAGCACCAAAGAGGACAGTAGTGGAGGAGAAACACAGAGCACCAGAGAGGAGAAACACAGAGCATCAGAGAGGAGAAATACAGAACATCAGAGAGGACAGTAGTGGAGGAGAAACACAGAGCATCAGAGAGGACAGTAGTGGAGGAGAAACACAGAGCATCAGAGAGGACAGTAGTGGAGGAGAAACACAGAGCATCAGAGAGGACTAGGCGCTGACAGAGATGGCCGCCTCGCTTCGCGTTCCTAGGAAACTATGCAGTTTTTTGTTTTTTTATGTGTTATTTCTTACATTAGTACCCCAGGTCATCTTAGGTTTCATTACATACAGTCGAGAAGAACTACTGAATATAAGATCAGCATCAACTCACCATCAGTACGACCAAGAATATGTTTTCCGCGACGCGGATCCTGTGTTCTGCCTTACAAACAGGACAACGGAATGGATCGCATGCCCAAGAAAACGACTCCGAAAAAGAGGGAAATGAGGCGGTCTTCTGGTCAGACATCGCGCACCACTCCCCAGCATTCTTCTTGCCAATGTCCAGTCTCTTGACAACAAGGTTGACGAAATCCGAGCAAGGGTGGCATTCCAGAGGGACATCAGAGACTGCAACGTTCTCTGCTTCACGGAAACATGGCTCACTGGAGAGACGCTATCCGATGCGGTGCAGCCAACGGGTTTCTCCACGCACGCGCCGACAGAAACAAACATCTTTCTGGTAAGAAGAGTGGCGGGGGCGTATGCCTCATGACTAACGAGACATGGTGTGATGAAGGAAACATACAGGAACTCAAATCCTTCTGTTCACCTGATTTAGAATTCCTCACAATCAAATGTAGACCGCATTATCTTCCAAGAGAATTCTCTTCGATTATAATCACAGCCGTATATATCCCCCCAAGCAGACACATCGATGGCTCTGAACGAACTTTATTTAACTCTTTGCAAACTGGAAACCATTTATCCGGAGGCTGCATTCATTGTAGCTGGGGATTTTAACAAAGCTAATCTGAAAACAAGACTCCCTAAATGTTATCAGCATATCGATTGCGCAACCAGGGGTGGTAAAACCTTGGATCATTGTTACTCTAACTTCCGCGACGCATATAAGGCCCTGCCCCGCCCCCCTTTCGGAAAAGCTGACCACGACTCCATTTTGCTGATCCCTGCCTACAGGCAGAAACTAAAACAAGAGGCTCCCACGCTGAGATCTGTCCAACGCTGGTCAGATATTACCAAGCTGACTCCACACTCCAAGACTGCTTCCATCACGTGGACTGGGAAATGTTTCGTCTTGCGTTAGATAAAAATATTGACGAATACGCTGATTCGGTGTGCGAGTTCATTAGAACGTGCGTCGAAGATGTCGTTCCCATAGCAACGATAAAAACATTCCCTAACCAGAAACCGTGGATTGATGGCAGCATTCGCGTGAAACTGAAAGCGCGAACCACTGCTTTTAATCAGGGCAAGGTGTCTGCTAACATGTCCGAATATAAACAATGCAGATATTCCCTCCGCAAGGCTATTAAACAAGCTAAGCGTCAGTACAGAGACAAAGTGGAATCTCATTTCAATGGCTCAGACACAAGAGGCATGTGTCAGGGTCTACAGTCAATCACGGACTACAAGAAGAAACCCAGCCCAGTCACGGACCAGGATGTCTTGCTCCCAGGCAGACTAAATAACTTTTTTGCCCGCTTTGAGGACAATACAGTGCCACTGACACGGCCTGCAACGAAAACATGTGGCCTCTCCTTCACTGCAGCCGAGGTGAGTAAGACATTTAAACGTGTTAACCCTCGCAAGGCTGCAGGCCCAGACGGCATCCCCAGCCGCGCCCTCAGAGCATGCGCAGACCAGCTGGCCGGTGTGTTTACGGACATATTCAATCAATCCCTATACCAGTCTGCTGTTCCCACATGCTTCAAGAGGGCCACCATTGTTCCTGTTCCCAAGAAAGCTAAGGTAACTGAGCTAAACGACTACCGCCCCGTAGCAGTCACTTCCGTCATCATGAAGTGCTTTGAGAGACTAGTCAAGGACCATATCACCTCCACCCTACCTGACACCCTAGACCCACTCAAATTTGCTTACCGCCCAAATAGGTCCACAATCTCAACCACACTGCACACTGCCCTAACCCACCTGGACAAGAGGAATACCTATGTGAGAATGCTGTTCATCGACTACAGCTCGGCATTCAACACCATAGTACCCTCCAAGCTCGTCATCAAGCTCGAGACCCTGGGTCTCGACCCCGCCCTGTGCAACTGGGTACTGGACTTCCTGACGGGCCGCCCCCAGGTGGTGAGGGTAGGCAACAACATCTCCTCCCCGCTGATCCTCAACACGGGGGCCCCACAAGGGTGCGTTCTGAGCCCTCTCCTGTACTCCCTGTTCACCCACGACTGCGTGGCCACGCACGCCTCCAACTCAATCATCAAGTTTGCGGACGACACAACAGTGGTAGGCTTGATTACCAACAACGACGAGACGGCCTACAGGGAGGAGGTGAGGGCCCTTGGAGTGTGGTGTCAGGAAAATAACCTCACACTCAACGTCAACAAAACTAAGGAGATGATTGTGGACTTCAGGAAACAGCAGAGGGAACACCCCCCTATCCACATCGATGGAACAGTAGTGGAGAGGGTAGCAAGTTTTAAGTTCCTCAGCATACACATCACAGACAAACTGAATTGGTCCACTCACACTGACAGCTTCGTGAAGAAGGCGCAGCAGCGCCTCTTCAACCTCAGGAGGCTGAAGAAATTCGGCTTGTCACCAAAAGCACTCACAAACTTCTACAGATGCACAATCGAGAGCATCCTGGCGGGCTGTATCACCGCCTGGTACGGCAACTGCTCCGCCCTCAACCGTAAGGCTCTCCAGAGGGTAGTGAGGTCTGCACAACGCATCACCGGGGGCAAACTACCTGCCCTCCAGGACATCTACACCATCCGATGTTACAGGAAGGCCATAAAGATCATCAAGGACATCAACCACCCGAACCACTGCCTGTTCACCCCGCTATCATCCAGAAGGCGAGGTCAGTACAGGTGCATCAAAGCTGGGACCGAGAGACTGAAAAACAGCTTCTATCTCAAGGCCATCAGACTGTTAAACAGCCACCACTAACATTGAGTGGCTGCTGCCAACACACTGTCATTGACACTGACCCAACTCCAGCCACTTTAATAATGGGAATTGATGGGAAATTATGTAAATATATCACTAGCCACTTTAAACAAAGCTAACTTATATAATGTTACTTACCCTACATTATTAATCTCATATGCATACGTATATACTGTACATCATCGACTGCATCCTTATGTAATACATGTATCACTAGCCACTTTAACTATGCCACTTTGTTTACTTTGTCTACATACTCATCTCATATGTATATACTGTACTCGATACCATTTACTGTATGCTGCTCTGTACCATCACTCATTCATATAACCTTATGTACATATTCTTTATCCCCTTACACTGTGTATAAGACAGTCGTTTTGGAGTTGTTAGTTAGATTACTTGTTGGTTATCACTGCATTGTCGGAACTAGAAGCACAAGCATTTCTCTACACTCGCATTAACATCTGCTAACCATGTGTATGTGACAAATAACATTTGATTTGATTTTGATTTAGTGGAGGAGAAACACAGAACCTTTTTACCTTGTCAGCTTGTGGATTCGATCTAGCAACCTTTCAGTTACTGGCCAAACGCTCTAACCACTAGGCTACCTGCCGCCCCCTATATATGACTTGTATTAATTGATACGGACTTCCTGTAGAGATAATTATGTGTGTGTGTGTGTGTAGCCTGTCAATTTCTAAAACATACACTCAGTTGGGGATTTAAGGGCTGCATCGGGACACACATTTCTTGAGCAAATCTCACTCCCTCCCCTCGAGTGTTTTTAAGCCTGAAGGTGTGTGTGTGAGTGTGTGTATCCATGTTTTATCCAAGTGTGTGTGTGTGTGCGTGTGTGCGTGTGTGAGTGCGTTCGTGCGGAAAGTAAAATGCTACATTGGCCAGCAGTTTCTGTTCACAGTTCAGTTTTGTTGTGTTTTGTTTTTTTAGGCCCATATGTCCTCACCATCTGGTGTCCCCACATCCACACTCTCCACTCCACTCCACTCCACTCTCTCTCTCTCTCTCTCTCTCTCTCTCTCTCTCTCTCTCTCTCTCTCTCTCTCGCTCCCTTTCTATCAATCTCTCTCTCTCACTCTCTCTCTCTCTCTGCTCTCTCTCTCTCTCTCTCTCTGGTCTCTCTCTCTCTCTGCTCTCTCTCTCTCTCTCTCTCTTGCTCTCTCTCTCTCTCTCTGCTCTCTCTCTCTCTCTCTCTCTGCTCTCTCTCTGCTCTCTCTCTCTCTCTCTCTCTCTCTCTCTCTCTCTCTCTCTCTCTATTGACAGTATGTCTTTATTTCTCTCTCTCTGTTTATCATATAAATGGATCTGTGTCAAATTGTATGCAACTTGGTTCAGGTGGAGGGAAGTCTCTACCTGGGTTCAGGTGGAGTGAGGTCTCTAATGGGTTCAGGTGGAGTGAGGTCTCTAATGGGTTCAGGTGGAGTGAGGTCTCTAATGGGTTCAGGTGGAGTGAGGTCTCTAATGGGTTCAGGTGGAGTGAGGTCTCTAATGGGTTCAGGTGGAGTGAGGTCTCTAATGGGTTCAGGTGGAGTGAGGTCTCTACCTGGGTTCAGGTGGAGTGAGGTCTCTACCTGGGTTCAGGTGGAGTGAGGTCTCTAATGGGTTCAGGTGGAGTGAGGTCTCTAAGGTGGGTTCAGGTGGTGGGAGTGAGGTCTCTACCTGGGTTCAGGTGGAGTGAGGTCTCTACCTGGGTTCAGGTGGAGGGAAGTCTCTACCTGGGTTCAGGTGGGTTCAGGTGGGAGTGAGGTCTCTAGGGTTCAGAGGTCTCTAATGGGTTCAGGTGGAGTGAGGTCTCTAATGGGTTCAGGTGGAGTGACGTCTCTAATGGTTTCACACACACACACACACCCTACCCTACCCCTAACCCTACCCCTACCCCTACCCCTACTCTACCCTACCATGCCCTGCCCTATTCCTACCCCTAATCCTACTATACCATACCCTACCCTATCCCCACCCCACCCCTGCTGCTCTGTCTGTCACTCGTTCCCTGAGCGCTGCTCACTCTGAATGAGCTCTGTTCATGGAGGGGAAGGGAAAGGACAGGGAAAAGGGATACCTAGCCAGTTGTACCACTGAATGCTTTCAACTGAAATGTGTATTATGTATCCATAGCAACAACTCTACTTGGGCTGCACTGCTCAATGAAGAGACTTGAGAGAGCAGTTAGCTACTTTTCCTCACTTGAAGTGGAGAGGTATTCTGCTACTCTGCATTCTCTGTTTAGGGCCAAATAACGTTCTAGCTTGCTCAGTTTGTTTTGCAAATTCTTTCCATTGTGTCAAGTAATGATCTTTTTGATTTGTCATGATTTGGTTGGGTCTAATTATGTTGTTGTCCTGTTGGGTCTGTTTGTGAACAGAGCCCCAGGACCAGCTTGCTTAGGGAACTCTTCTCCAGGTTAATCTCTCTGTAGATGATGGTTCTCTCTCTCTCTCTCTCTCTCTCTCTCTCTCTCTCTCTCTCTCTCTCTCTCTCTCCTGGCTGGGTCATGCCTCTCTCTATCTCTCTCTGTCTTTCTGGCAGGGTCATGTCTCTCTCTCTCACTCTCTCTCTCTGGCTGAGCCTGTCTCTCTCTCTCTCTCTGGCTGGGTCATGTCTGTCCCTCTTTCTCTCTCTCTCCCTCTGACTGGCTGGGTCATGTCTCTCACGTTCTCTCTGGCTGGGTCATGTCTCTCACGTTCTCTCTCTCTCTCTCTGGCTGGGTCCTGTTTCTCTCTCTCTCTCTCTCTCTCTCTCTCTCTCTCTCTCTCTCTCTCTCTCTCTCTCTCTCTCTCTCTCTCTCTCTCTCTCTCTCTCTGGTTGGGTCATGTTTCTCTCTCTCTCTCTCTCTCTCTGGTTGGGTCATGTCCCTCTCACTCTCCCTCTCTCTCTCTCAATTCAATTCAATTGACTTTATTGACATGGCAAGTTCATTATTACTTACATTGTCAAAGCATACATATCGAAAAATAAAAATAATGTTTATACATAATATATATATATATATATTTATATATATAAATAAATGGTGGGACCAACAGCAATAATAATAGTCGTAGTGGACATGGGATTACCATTAACAACTTCAACAACAATATTAATGAGAACAACAATACATTAAAGCAATGGTAGTGGACCAGTGTCAACATGACTGTGAAGACCATGACGTGGTATGAAAGACAAAACAAAACAAGATGGGAAATATTATCGACATTACTTTGCACTTCTCACTGGCTGTCCCTCAGGTTGTGGCAGGAGGACACATATTTGGCTGCCAAAACTGCACATCTTTGCTTTTCACCCAATAAATATTTGATTTTTTCTTCATCTTTTATAGTTTCAAATTATTTGTATTAAATTATAATTTTGGGAAAGAAATATTCTCTTCGGTCTGAGTATTTGTCACAGTGTAATAGGAAATGCAGCTCTGTCTCTACCTCTCCCCTGGAGCAGAGTGAGCACAGCCTGTCCTCTCTGGGCAGCCAGGTTTGTCTGTGACGACCGGTCTCTATAGCCAGACTGTGCTCACTGAATCTGTACCTAGTCAATGTTTTCCTCCGTTTTCTATCAGTCACAGTGGTCAGATAGTCTGCCACCATGTACTGTCTGTTTAGAGCCAAATAGCATTGAAGTTTACTTAGATTTTTTGTGCTGTCTTTCCAATAGGTGATATATTTTTATTTTTGTTTTGTGATGATTTGTTTGGGCCAGATTTTCTGAGTGCTGTCCTGAGGCTCTATGGGGTTGGTTTGGGTTGGTGAACTGAGCCCCAGAACCAGCTGGCTGGGGGGACTCTTCTCTTGTTTCATCTCTTGACATTGTAGAGCTGTGTGATGGAATGTTTTTGGGTCACTTGTTTCTAGATGGTTGTAAAATTTGATGGCTCTTTTTTCTATTCGAATGAGGAGGAGGGTATTGGCCCAATTCTGCTCTACATGCGTTATTTTGAGTTTTTGTTTGCACTTGCAATACAGTCTTGCGAAACTCTGCATTTCGATTGGATGTTTGTCCCATTTGCAAAATTCATTATTAGAGATTGGACCCCATACTTCACTGCCATATAGAGCAATTGGTTCTATAACTGATTGAAAAATGTTGAGCCAGATTCTAATTGGAATTTTGATGTTGATGTTCCTTTTAATGGCATAGAATGCTCTTCTTGCTTTGTCTCTCAGCTCATTCACAGCCATGTGAGAGCTACCTGTGTTGCTGATATTTAGTCCTCGACATGCGTAGTTTTTGGTGTGTTCTAATAGAACTGTGTCCAAATAGAATTTATATTTGTCATCCTGATTTCTGGACCTTTTTTGGAATATCATTATATTAGTTTTTTTAGGTTAACGGTCAGAGCCCAGATCTGACAGAACATGTGAAGATGATCTAGGTGCTGCTGTAACTCCTCTTTAGTGGGAGTCAGCAGCACCAGGTCATCTGCGTACACAGTGTTGTGTAGGGTGATACAAGGTGCAATTATTTTTGCCAAATCATTAATGTAGATGTTAAATAGTGTTGGACTTATTGGGCATCCCTGTTTCACTCCACGTCTCTGAGAGAAGAAGTCTGTTTACTTATTGCCAATTTTAACCGCACATTTGTTTTTAGTGTACATTGATTTAATAAAATCATATGTTTTCCCTCCAATACCACTTTCTATTTGTTTATAAAAAAGACCTTTGTGCCAAATTGAATCAAATGCTTTCTTGAAATCTACAAAACACGAGTAGAGTTTGCCTTTGTTTTGCTTTACTTGTTTATTAATTAGAGTGTGGAGGCTGTAAATGTGGTCTGTTGTACGATCATTTTTTATACATCCAATCTGGCTTCTGCTCAGGACGTTGTGTTCGTCAAGGAAAGGATGTAGTCTGCTGTTTATAATACTGCAGAGAATTTTCCCCAAGTTGCTGTTAATGCAAATTCTTCTGTAATTATTTGGGTTAAATTTGTCTCCATTTTTATAGATTGGTGTGATCAATCCCTGGTTCCAAATATCGGGGAACATACCTGCAGTGAGGATAATGTTGAAGAGTTTGAGTATAGCCAATTTGAATTTGTGGTCTGTATATTTGATCATTACATTTAAAATACCATCAGCACCACAGGCCTTTTTGGGTTGGAGAGTGCATAGTTCTTCTTCTGTAATTGGGTATCCACAGGATTCTGATAGTCTTGACTGCTGATTCAAGGATTTGTAATTTTTCTTGTATATCTTTTTGATCTGGGCTCTTTGTTATATTGCTGTAGAGGTTTGCAAAGTGATTTCTCCACATATCTCCTTTTTGGAGAGCCAATTCCTCATGATGAGGTTTGTTTAATTTATTCCAATTCTCCCAGAAGTGGTTTGATTCTATGGATTCTTTAATTCCATCCAGCTGATTTCTAATGTGCTGTTCCTTTTTTGTTCTCAGGGTGTTTGTATTGCTTCAGTGTTTCCCCATATTGAAGTCGTGTATTTTTGTTGCCTGGTTCGCTGTGTTTTTGATTAGATACATTTCTCAATTACTTTCTTAGGAGGCTAATTTGTCAAATATAAAGTTTATGTTCCAAACAGCCCAAATTGACACCTTCATTGCTGTAGGAGAATGTTAAGGCTAAAAAGTTGTCAAGGAGAGATTGTATTTTTTGGCTATTAATTGCTTTTTGGCAGATGTCTGTACTGATTGCACTCCATCTATAGGCCTGTTTTGTACCATGTAATTTATTGGGCCGTGATGCTTCATGGTTGTGTTCTGCTCTTCTCAGATACACTGTGATTTTACTGTGGTCTGAGAGAGGTGTTAGTGGGCTGACTGTGAAGGCTCTGAGAGAGGTGTTAGTGGGCTGACTGTGAAGGCTGACTGAAGAGACTCTGGGTTTAGGTCGGTGAGGAAGTAGTCTACAGTGCTGCTGCCAAGGGATGAGCTTTAGGTGTACCTACCAAAAGAGTCCCCTCTCAGCCTACCATTGACTATGTACAGACCCAGTGTTTGACAGAGCTTTAGGTGTACCTACCCCTCTCAAATTGACTATGTACAGACCCAGTGTTTGACAGAGCCTCTCCCCTCTCAGCCTACCATTGACTATGTACAGACCCAGTGTTTGACAGAGCTTTAGGTGTACCTACCAAAAGAGTACCCTCTCAGCCTACCATTGACTATGTACAGACCCAGTGTTTGACAGAGCTTCACGAGCTGTACTCCACTTTGTCATAGTTGTTTCTGTGGGGGTCTGTGGGGAGGGAAAGGTTGTTGCTTCCTGGTTGGTGTTTATCCCCATGACTGTTAATAGTGTCTTGTTCTTCTGCTGTTCTAGCATTCAGGTCTCCACAGACCAGTACGTTGCCTTGGGCCTGAAAGTGACTAATTTCCCCCTCTAGAATGGAGAAACTCTCTTCATTGAAGTAGGGTGACTGAGGGGGGAATGTATGTGGAGGAAATGGAGAAACTCTCTTCATTGAAGTAGGGTGACTGAGGGGGGAATGTATGTGGAGGAAATGGAGAAACTCTCTTCATTGAAGTAGGGTGACTCTGAGGGGGAATGTATGTGGAGGAAATGGAGAAACTCTCTTCATTGAAGTAGGGTGACTGAGGGGGGAATGTATGTGGAGGAAATGGAGAAACTCTCTTCATTGAAGTAGGGTGACTGAGGGGGGAATGTATGTGGAGGAAATGGAGAAACTCTCTTCATTGAAGTAGGGTGACTGAGGGGGGAATGTATGTGGAGGAAATGGAGAAACTCTCTTCATTGAAGTAGGGTGACTCTGAGGGGGGAATGTATGTGGAGGAAATGGAGAAACTCTTCATTGAAGTAGGGTGACTCTGAGGGGGGAATGTATGTGGAGGAAATGGAGAAACTCTCTTCATTGAAGTAGGGTGACTGAGGGGGGAATGTATGTGGAGGAAATGGAGAAACTCTCTTCATTGAAGTAGGGTGACTGAGGGGGGAATGTATGTGGAGGAAATGGAGAAACTCTCTTCATTGAAGTAGGGTAACTCTGAGGGGGGAATGTATGTGGCACAGAGGAAGACGTTTTCATCTGTAAAGACAGTCTCCTTGTTGATTTTTAACCATATAAAGAATTCTCCTGTTTTGATCAATTTGATTGAATGAATTAGTTCAGATTTATACCATATTAGCATATTCCCCTGAGTCTCTGCCCTGTCTGATTCCTTTTAATTTAGTGGATGGTATGATTCTCTCCCTATAACCTAGAGGACAGCCAGTGGATGGTATGATTATCTCCCTATAACCTAGTGGACAGCCAGTGGATGGTATGATTATCTCCCTATAACCTAGTGGACAGCCAGTGGATGGTATGATTATCTCCCTATAACCTAGTGGACAGCCAGTGGATGGTATGATTATCTCCCTATAACCTAGTGGACAGCCAGTGGAAACATCACCTCTGCACCATGTTTCCTGTAGTACTACAATATCAACATCAACAATTTCTTTCAGGAAGTCTGGGTTTCTGCTCTTTAGTCCAAAAGCAGAGGACTTCCATCCTTGTAAATTCCAACATGCAACGTAAAAAGATTTCATGACTTTTTTTTTACCTTCAAAATGAGACAAACACTCACAATCCAACAAGAACTATTAAAATATGATTTTTCAATTAAAGTAAACTCTTATTATGCAAATGTGATTTGTTTATCATTTAATATAGAATTTGTGTCATGCCACTTGGGTGGGTGTAGTGTGAGGATGGTGGAGTTCTTGTGCTCATCTTACCATGACCCTCGGCCTATCACATGTGAGCATAGTAGACTCAGCATTTGTTTAGTGTCACTCATTTGGTTGGTGGGGGCTGGGCCAGTTGCTCCTCTCACAGCCTTTGCGTAGCTCAGCCTGCTGGGCTGTGGCTCCTCCAAGTGTGGGTCAGCGGTGGGGGGCAGGGGGGTGGGAGGCCTCGTCTGGGTGGCTCGGAAGCTGGGATAGGGTGGGCTGTGCTGTCCGTGGTGGGCATTGAGGTTGGTGGTGCTGTGGTCGTGGCTGGGGGTTCCAGGGTGCTGGTCCCAGGTGTTGTCTTGGTGATCTTGGCGGGGTGGAGATTGCTCCACTGTTCCTGGGTGGAGAGGTCAGACTGCGGTTTAAAGCGGCGTCCTTGAGAGTCTCAGCAAGAATGGGGACTGTCTCCCATGTACAAGTGAACATGGTCATAGAGACAGTCCAGATCGAGGGTGGGATGGTGGGCCAGGTGTACATTGGGTCGCAGGGCACAGTCCAGATCGAGGGTGGGGTGGTGGGCCAGGTGTACATTGGGTCGCAGGGCTCAGTCCAGATCGAGGGTGGGGTGGTGGGCCAGGTGTACATTGGTTCGCAGGGCTCAGTCCAGATCGAGGGTGGGGTGGTGGGCCGAGATGGGCCTTATCAAGCAGCTCCATGGCACTCTGTGTTGTTGGGCACCACACCTTTCTCCTTTTGTGTCCAGGGAAGAGTTTCTACTCCTGAACAAACTTCCCATTTGAGTCCATCAACAGGACGATGTCAGCCAGTGTTTCTTCTGGACTGGAGGGGACAGAGGGGGGGCTGGTGGGTGTTAGAGCTGGAGTGTGGCTGGCCTGTGCCACTGTCAGTGGGAGGCTGTTCTGTGGGTTGGGGAGGTGAGGTGCAGCAGGCAGGGATGGTGAAGCCTGGCAGTTTGGTCTGGGCTCCTATGCTGTGTGAGGGCAGGTCATAGAGTGGTGATCTATCTGCTCCCTCTCTCTCTCTCTCTCTCTCTCTCTCTCTCTCTCTCCCTGCCTGGGTTATGTCTCTGAAGCCTCTCTCTGCTTAGGGATTAAGTATTTTCTGCTTCTCTCTGACATTGGTCCCTGACCTTGCCTCCAGCATCTCTCTCGCCCCTGACCCAGAACACTATCGTGATCTGGAGGCTTGAACCCCTGTTGACACACACACACACACACACACACACACACACACACACACACACACACACACACACACACACACGCACGCACGCACGCACGCACGCACGCACGCACGCACACACACACACACACACACACACACACACACACACACACACACACACACACACACACACACACACACACACACACACACACACACACACACACACACACACACACACACACACACACACACACACACACACACACACACACACACACACACAAGAATACTCAAAATCAGACCCCTTGAATATTCCAAATGTTGTTTTGCCTTATTATAAAATTGATTACATAGTTTTTTCCCCCTCATCAATCTACACACATTACCCCATATTGACAAAGCAAAAACAAGTTTTTAGAAATGTTTGCACATTTATAACAAATAAAAAACGGAAATATCACATTTACGTAAGTATTCAGACCGTTTAAACAGTATTTAGTTGAAGCACCATTGGCAGCGATTACAGCCCGAGTCTTCGGTATGACACTACAAGCTTGGCACACTTGTATTTGGTGAGTTTCTCTCAAGATCTGTCAGGGTGGATGGGGAGCGTTGCTTCACAGCTATTTCCAGGTCTCTCCAGAGATGTTCGATTGGGTTCAAGTCCGGGCTCTGGCTGGGCCACTCAAGGACATTCAGAGACTTGTCCCAAAGCCACTCCTGCATTGTTCCCACGCACCATCCCCATCCACAGCACCCTAGCAAAACCAACACCTACTTGAAGATAACAGCGCTCACTGTTGCCCCTAGTGGCCAGTTTACACGTTTCTCCTAACATCCTCAGATGTGGATGAACGTCACACACTGACTTGTATCGCAGGTGACTTGGCTGGGACACACACACACATACACACGCTTATGCACACACCCACACACGCAAACATACACACACATGCACAAAACACACTCACAACAGATGTACACACACAAACATAAAACAAAACACACACATGAACACCTTTAATCTTCTTGTGGTATGTAGATGTTATATCACAGTGTGCTGCAGGTTATGCTTCCAGCCAAAAGACATGGAGTAGCTGTATAACAGTGAGTATCTGCATCATTCTGTAAGCCAGGTGATATCTGGCCAATCCTGGGCCAACCTGAGCTGACCAACCACGGTGCACCATTGCTCAGGCAGTCATGTTTCACTTCCTCAAATTAACCTAGCTCAGGCAACCTCTCTGTGCCCACATAAAGGGTTAACATATCAAATGATCAACATATAACTTAAGCAAATGTAAAGGCTCAGAACTAAGCCATTCTGAAAATATTTTTTTGTGTGTTTTTAATTTGATTCTTGTAGAAATCTATCTAAATGTCAGACAGGGTAAGGAGGATATTTAACACAAGGGAGATTAAGAATGTTGTCATGTTGCTCATTGACCCAAACACAACAATAGCATTAGACACAGTGTACAAATGAACCACTGACAATGATCAGAGTAATCACTATAATGTTATTATGAGTCCATTTATTTCCCTTGTATAGAGAAGGTTGTTGATGAGTAAATAACATCATTATAGACCAAACATTGACCTTTTTCCCTAACCCTAGTCAATCTAGTCCAGTGGAGGGTGTTTTGATGGACATTTGTGCCAGAAACAAACCAAGACCACAGTCTAAAACTTGTTTTGGAATTTTAGCAATTATTTTGGTGAGTTCCAAAGGCTTTGCTGCAGAATTCAAGAGATTGTGTGTGCGTCTCTGTCTGTCTGTCTGTCTGTCTGTCTGTCTGTCTGTCTGTCTGTCTGTCTGTCTGTCTGTCTGTCTGTCTGTCTGTGAATAAGCGTGGTCACACCCCCTTACATTAAGCCCCCTATTGGCGATATCTACCTGAAGTGGAAAAAGATCTCCATTCACTCCTCCTGTTCTTACTCCTCCTCTTCCTCCCTCTGGCAGGCATCCAGCGGACGTGCTATTCAGAGGGTGGGGGTATCAGAGCGAGGGATGAGAGAGGGGGAGAGGGAGGGGGATGGGTGACGGCTGCTCCACTTTTCCGTCTGACAGAGCAGAAGGGAAGCTGCCACTCTGTCCAACAGCTCTCCACAGCATGACTGACTTTAGCCTGCAGACGCTCACACACACACTGCTTGAAACATTACACACACACACTCCACTTTAAACACTACTCACACACACTCTGCTTTTAACACTACTCACACACACACTGCTTGAAACATTACACACACACACTGCTTGAAACATTACACACACACACTGTTTGAAACATTACACACACACACTCAACTTTAAACACTACTCACACACACACTCCAAGATCGTAGACTTTAGTTTGCTTTATGCTGTGTCTATGGACAGCTAGAGTCAGAATGACTTCACCTGTTAGGGCTGCTGGACACTGCTGGGGGTTTAGTATAGAGCTGTTCCATGCAACATCTTGGATGTATGGTGTAGGTATAGAATATAGCCACACCATGTCAGGGTATGGGCAACAGTATTGGCAACTAGAGTGTAGGTTAATTGTACAGAACTTTAGAGACATGCTACAGTCATCGCTGGACCCATAGTTTGGGACATACCTCCATCGCTGGACCCATAGTTTGGGACATACCTCCATCGCTGGACCCATAGTTTGGGCCATACCTCCATCGCTGGACCCATAGTTTGGGACATACCTCCATCGCTGTACCCATAGTTTGGGACATACCTCCATCGCTGGACCCATAGTTTGGGACATACCTCCATCGCTGGACCCATAGTTTGGTACATACCTCCATCGCTGGACCCATAGTTTGGGACATACCTCCATCGCTGTACCCATAGTTTGGGACATACCTCCATCGCTGGACCCATAGTTTGGGACATACCTCCATCGCTGGACCCATAGTTTGGGACATACCTCCATCGCTGGACCCATAGTTTGGGACATACCTCCATCGCTGGACCCATAGTTTGGGACATACCTCCATCGCTGGACCCATAGTTTGGGCCATACCTCCATCGCTGTACCCATAGTTTGGGACATACCTCCATCGCTGGACCCATAGTTTGGGACATACCTCCATCTCTGGGACCCATAGTTTGGGACATACCTCCATCGCTGGACCCATAGTTTGGGCCATACCTCCATCGCTGGACCCATAGTTTGGGACATACCTCCATCGCTGGACCCATAGTTTGGGACATACCTCCATCGCTGGACCCATAGTTTGGGACATACCTCCATCTCGGGACCCATAGTTTGGGGGACATACCTCCATCGCTGGACCCATAGTTTGGGACATACCTCCATCTCGGGACCCATAGTTTGGGGGACATACATCCATCGCTGGACCCAAAGTTTGGGACATACCTCCATCTCGGGACCCATAGTTTGGGGGACATACATCCATCGCTGGACCCAAAGTTTGGGACATACCTCCATCTCGGGACCCATAGTTTGTGACATACCTCTATCTCTGGACCCATAGTTTGAGTGCTAAAGGGGTGAGTCTATTATATTAGATCTATTCTCTTGCACTAGTGTACATGCACAGTAGTTGTCTGTTGTGAGGGTATATGTTTTTATGACAAGATTGACAGAGCCAAAGTTGACTGTTTTGGCTGAGGAAGCAGTTTAATTCAGGTAATATTTACATGTAGGTAGAGTTATTAAAGTGATAATAACAGAGTGTAGCAGCTGTGTTACGGGGGAGGGGGGGCAATGCAAATGAGCTTTTCAGGAGTCTTATGGCCTGGGGGTAGAGGTTATTTAGGAGCCTCTTGGTACTGGACTTGGGACATACCTCCATCTGGTAGCAGGACCCACTGGGTTGGGGAGTCTTTGACATTTTTAGGGCCTTCCTCTGAGCCAAAAGTTCCTGGGACATAGCTCCATCTCGGGACCCTGGTTTGGGGACATACCCTACTGTAGTGTCTTGCTGGACCCAAAGTTTATACCAGGCAGTGATGCAACCCGTCAGGATCTCGGGTGCAGCCCTTTTGATAGTTTTGCCATGCCCTCTTCACAACTGTCTTGGAATGCTTGGACCATGTTAGTTTGTTGGTGATGTGCTAAAGGGGTGAGCTCTATTATATTAGCCCCATCTATTCTCTTGGGCACTAGTGTACATGCCATAACCCCACCACCATAGGGCACTCTGTTCACAACGATGACATTTTTAGACAAACCACTTCCCACACAGCACCAAGCTGTGATCTGCCCGGTTTTGAAACCGCATCCGGAAGAGCATACTTTAATTCAGGTAATTTTCATTGTAGGTTTGAGTTTGTAAAGTGATAATAACTGAGTCAGCAGACTGTGTTACGGGCAGAGGAGGCAATTTTCAAATGAGCTTTTCAGGAGTCTTATCATGGCCTGGGAAATCAGAAGACCTCAGAAAACAAATGGTAGAGCCTCCACAAGTCTGGTTCATCTGGGAGCAATTTGGCGCTGCCGGTGTAACCGCGTTCATCTGGTAGCAGAAAGAACAGTCTATGACTGGGATGGCTGGAGTTACTTTGACTTTTTGAACTGAATCCTCTGAAATAACTGAATACTAAATACAAAAACCTGAATGGAACGTGAAACTAATTACAGACTATCTGGTGACTACTACACAAAGACAGGAACAAACACCCTACAAAGCGTCAGGCTGCCTAAATACGGTTCCCAATCAGAGACAACGATAAGCACCTGACTATAGAATCCAGGCAGCCATGCCTAACCACCCCTAATCAGCCGCGATCCCAAATGTAAAACCCCAATGACGGGGAATAGGTTTTGCCATGCACCCCTCTTCCCAAACATATAACAAAACCAAAAATACAATGACCATGTTAGTTTGTTGGTGATGGGACGCACCTCAAGAGCATAGGGAGGGTCCGGGTGGGCGTCTGTCCATGGTGGCCACTCGGGACGTTGCCCCATCATAAATGTCCTATTGGGGCGTGCCTGGGATAATAACCCCCGCCACCATGGCCTATAGGGCACTCCTCACCCAGATCCCCACACAACACCACGCTGTGACAGAGGGGCATCTGGGACAGAGGGGCATCTGGGACAGAAACCGGGACAGAGGGGCATCCGGGACAGAGGGGCAGCTCGGGACAGACGTGCATTTGGTCCCGGGATTGAGGGTTTGCCCATTTGAGAGGAAGCCAGTACTGAGAGGAAGCCCAGGACTGAGATGAAGCTCAGGCAGGTAGTAGGCTCTGGCTGGCGGAACTGGAAGATTCAGGTTGTCAAGATCTGGAAGAGACTGGTTGTCGGGCAGATCTGGAAGAGACTGCGAGGCAGATCTGGAAGAGACTGTTTCTGACAGTTTGTAAAAAAATTATTCGGTTGTGCAAACCCACAGTTTCATCAGCTGTCTCAGGTCCCGGGCTGGCGTGGTTACACGTGGTCTGCGGTTGTGAGACCGGTTGGATGTACTGCCAAATTCTCTAAAACGAGGCGGCTTATGGTAGAGAAATTAAAATGTATTTCTCTGGCATCAGCTCTGGTGTACATTCCTGCAGTTAGCATGCCAATTGCACGCTCAGTCAAACACATCTGTGGCATTGTGTTGTGTGACAAAACTTTACATTTTAGTGGCCTTTTCTTGCCCCTAGCATAAGGTGCACCTGATCCTGCTGTTTAATCATCTTCTTGATATGCCACAAGTGTCAGGTGGATGGATTATCTTGGCAAAGGAGAAATGCTCACTAGCAGGGATGTAAACAAATTTGTGCACACAATTTGAGAGCAATAAGCTTTTTGTGGGTATGAAACAAGTCTGGGATGTTTTATTTCAGCTCATGAAACATGGGACCAACACTTGACATGTTGTGTTTATATTTTTGTTCAGTATAGGTAGAATCAAAATTAGTTATTGTCACAGATCATTTGGTGCCAGCATGAAGAATAGGTTTCCAAAGTCTGCATAGGATCTCACGGCAACCAGTGTTCCTTTGCTCTGGGCTAAGGAACACTGGTTGCCGTTGCTCTGGGCTAGCTAGCACACCAGGAAGATAGCTAATCCCTCTAAAGAGGCTTAGGAGTTAGCAATTAGCCTGGCCAGGGACCAAGGGCCAGGGGCCGGAGGTTGCACTGAAGCACTCCTGCACAAGATGTTAGAGAGAGAGTATACAGTAACGACACCAACATCATAACGACACCACCATCGAGACAAAGTTGACGATTAGACATTAATGTTATGAATCTCATATTTATTGAGGAAGTGTATTGTCACTGGGAGCCCATGGGGCTCCTCAAAGGAAATTAATGGACAATTGTAGCATTGTTCACATAGGCAGTTTTTGAATTTACTTATTAAAAAAAATTTTCATATCCGATTTCGGTCTGAACTATTTCCTGCAGTCTGAACAGCCAGAAAGCAAATTTCAATCTGATATTTTGGAGCCATATGCAACCCACATCCATAGGTGGTTTGAAATCATATACAAATATGATTCCTGGACTTGTATCTGAATGGTTAAATCAGATTTATTTTCCCTGAAATGTTTTTTAGACTGTTTTTTGGCTCCCTTACTCTGTCTTTCATTGTCCTGCTCATTTATTCTGTCTTTCATTGTCCTGCTCCTTTATTCTGTCTTTCATTGTCCTGCTCCTTTATTCTGTCTTTCATTGTCCTGCTCCTTTATTCTGTATTTCATTGACCTGCTCCTTTATTCTGTCTTTCATTGTCCTGATCCCTTATTCTGTCTTTCATTGTCGTGCTCCTTTATTCTGTCTTTCATTGTCCTGCTCCTTTATTCTGTCTTTCATTGTCTTTTTATTCTGTCTTTCATTGTCCTGCTCCTTTATTCTGTCTTTCATTGTCCTGCTCCTTTATTCTGTCTTTCATTGTCCTGCTCCTTTATTCTGTCTTTCATTGTCCTGATCCTTTATTCTGTCTTTCATTGTCCTGCTCCCTTATTCTGTCTTTCATTGTCCTGATCCCTTATTCTGTCTTTCAATGTCCTGATCCCTTATTCTGTCTTTCATTGTCCTGCTCCTCTTTCAATTCTTATCCCTTATTCTGTCTTTCAATGTGTCCTGCTCCTGCTTATTCTGTCTTTCATTGTCCTGCTCCTTTATTCTGTCTTTCATTGTCCTGCTCCTTTATTCTGTCTTTCATTGTCCTGATCCCTTATTCTGTCTTTCATTGTCCTGCTCCTTTATTCTGTCTTTCATTGTCCTGCTCCTTTATTCTGTCTTTCATTGTTCTGCTCCTTTATTCTGTCTTTCATTGTCCTGATCCCTTATTCTGTCTTTCAATGTCCTGCTCCTTTATTCTGTCTTTCATTGTCCTGCTCCTTTATTCTGTCTTTCATTGTTCTGCTCCTTTATTCTGTCTTTCATTGTCCTGCTCCCTTATTCTGTCTTTCATTGTCCTGCTCCTTTATTCTGTCTTTCATTGTCCTGCTCCTTTATTCTGTCTTTCATTGTCCTGCTCCTTTATTCTGTCTTTCATTGTCCTGCTCCTTTATTCTGTCTTTCATTGTCCTGCTCCTTTATTCTGTCTTTCATTGTCCTGCTCCCTTATTCTGTCTTTCATTGTCCTGATCCCTTATTCTGTCTTTCAATGTCCTGATCCCTTATTCTGTCTTTCAATGTCCTGCTCCCTTATTCTGTCTTTCATTGTCCTGATCCCTTATTCTGTATTTCATTGTCCTGCTCCCTTATTCTGTCTTTCAATGTCCTTATCCCTTATTCTGTCTTTCATTGTCCTGCTCCTTTATTCTGTCTTTCATGTCCTGCTCCTTATTCTGTCTTTCAATGTCCTTATCCCTTATTCTGTCTTTCAATGTCCTCCTCCTTTGTTCTGTCTTTCAATGTCCTGCTCCCTTTATTCTGTCTTTCAATGTCCTGATCCCTTATTCTGTCTTTCATTGTCCTGCTCCTATATTCTGTCTTTCATTGTCCTGCTCCTTTATTCTGTCTTTCATTGTCCTGCTCCTTTATTCTGTCTTTCATTGTCCTGATCCCTTATTCTGTCTTTCATTGTCCTGATCCTTTATTCTGTCTTTCATTGTCCTGCTCCTTTATTCTGTCTTTCATTGTCCTGCTCCTTTATTCTGTCTTTCATTGTCCTGCTCCTTTATTCTGTCTTTCATTGTCCTGCTCCATTATTCTGTCTGTCATTGTCCTGCCCCCTTATTCTGTCTTTCATTGTCCTGATCCCTTATTCTGTCTTTCATTGTCCTGCTCCTTTATTCTGTCTTTCATTGTCCTGCTCCTTTATTCTGTCTTTCATTGTCCTGCTCCTTTATTCTGTCTTTCATTGTCCTGCTCCTTTATTCTGTCTTTCATTGTCCTGCTCCTTTATTCTGTCTTTCATTGTCCTGCTCCTTTATTCTGTCTTTCATTGTCCTGCTCCTTTATTCTGTCTTTCATTGTCCTGCTCCTTTATTCTGTCTTTCATTGTCCTGCTCCATAATTCTGTCTGTCATTGTCCTGCCCCCTTATTCTGTCTTTCATTGTCCTGATCCTTTATTCTGTCTTTCATTGTCCTGATCCTTTATTCTGTCTTTCATTGTCCTGCTCCTTTATTCTGTATTTCATTGTCCTGCTCCTTTATTCTGTCTTTCATTGTCCTGCTCCTTTATTCTGTCTTTCAATGTCCTGCTCCCTTATTCTGTCTTTCATTGTCCTGCTCCTTTATTCTGTCTTTCAATGTCCTGATCCCTTATTCTGTCTTTCAATGTCCTGCTCCCTTATTCTGTTTTTCAATGTCCTGATACCTTATTCTGTCTTTCAATGTCCTGCTCCCTTATTCTGTTTTTCAATGTCCTGCTCCCTTATTTTCTCACTCATTCATGGAAAGCCTAAGCACCGATCTCCTTATAACCAGATTGAGAGTGTTTGTCTGCCATCCTCCCCCTCTTCCTTGGGATAAGCCGCACGCCTACATGTGCCATTGTTGTGTGTGTGCGTGTGCGCGTGTGTGTGTGCGCGCGTGCTTCTGATAGAACGAGTAGCACCAGCCAGCTCTGTCCTGCTCACCTTCCACCTTATCCCTGCTAATAGAATAAAACCACTCAAAGGACTAATGAACAAAGTACTAAAATACACTTTAATATCCAATGAGAAAATGACTGACAGGGAAACAAAATGAACCAGCAGTGAAACATTCCTCTGGTACAGCAGATACAGAGACAATGTGTTGTTTTGATCTGTCCTTTGGAAGGGCAGCTTCTCTTAGTTTGGCTCTAGTGTTCAACAGGAAGCCAGTGGAGTGTGAGGAGGAGGTGGGTGACATGGGAGGCTTTGGGAAGGTTGAACACCAGGCTGGCTGCAGAATTCTGAATAGGTTGCAGCAGTAGACGGTCTCCAGAGATGCTCTGAAGGAGGTGAGGTGTAGATGGAGCATGTTGTCTGAGGCGACCGGACCTCACTTATCGCCGGATTTCATCTGGAGAGAGAGGGGAGAAAGAGGTCAAGACGTAGGGTAGTTTTGTGAGAGTTTGAATCAGTGGACTCAATAGACTGACTGAATGAGGAGCAGGTGTCACCAACCTTCTTTTCAAAGTGGTTGACAGTGTTGTCCACAGAGAATGAGTTTGGAGGAGGTGGTGGATTAACCCTCCTGTTGTGTTCGTTTCATGTTAAATTAACTAATTCTGTGTTCCCGGTCCAAAATGACCACCCTATTATAGCTGGTTCTAAATCCATAATAATACATATATTATCACCTAATGTTGTGTTAGATCTTTTATCAGCTTACGTTCTTGTGAACATTACAAGTTTTGAACTTCTATTTGCAATTTATGGCCTGAAGGTCTCGTTGTGTTTTTGGCATCATTATATTAAAGTAAAGACTGTTATTTTATCAAATCAATTCTCTGTAATTATTATTACGTAATTAAACTAATCATGTAAATGTAATTAACTAGGATTTCGGGGCACCAAGGAAAATCTTCAGATTACAAAGTTATAATTTTCCTAATATAACTCTTCAGATATTTTAATATCTGATCAATTAGTCTTCTAATTAATTAATTATTCTTTACCTCACGTTAGTCTCATTCCAAACGTCGTAAATTGATGTTTATCTGCACGAACTATACTATAGATCATCCATACACCAATTGTCTTAATCATTTATTTACTGACTAACTAAATAATCACATAAATGCTTAAACAAACAAACAGTAGATATGGTTACAAGGAAATGATAGGGGAGGTTCCCTAGTGGGCTCAGCCGATAGGACGGCTTGGTGGACAAAGGGAAGTGGGTGTGGACTGAGAAGGGGGTGTGGACTAAGAAGGGGGTGTGGACTGAGAACAGCGGGAAAGGCAAATAAGGAATCACTACACAGTAGATCATTATATTAATTGAAATGCTAATCCTTTCCACAGAATAACTGCAATCAATATATATATTTCCGCTCAGTGTGTCATCTTGATCTCTGTTGGAATCGTCCATCTGTCTGTTGGAGAGTCAGTTCATCATCATCATCTCTCTCTCTCTCTCTCTCTGCCTCCCTGAAGATCAGTCTTTCGTGGTTCGGATGGATACTTCTGAGTACCATTCAGCAATGTTCTTCTTGAATAGATTTCTTGCTGCAGACTAGTAATTAGTATCTAAGATTTGCTCTTATTCTGTAGGGATCGATAGTCTCAGAATTGAACCATTTCCGTCCGTGTATCCAATGCTCCACGTGGTTAGGAATTCAACAACCATTGCAACCTTAGCTTAAATCGGAGGTTTTTGTGGTCTGAACTCAACCTGTGCCCCCTCGGTGTCCATCGAGGTACGCGTGGTCTGAAGAGGATTTCCACAGGAGGGTTTTTTATTTGTAATAGTAGAAAAGGGCTGTTCCTTGATACCAGATCATGTCTGTGCTCATGAGGGCGGGCCAATGACTTGGTTAAACTTTAAAGGGAATATTATTATCTTTTATTAAAGGTTTAACATCACCTTACATCATTTCATAAATCATTTCATCTTTATTCATTCATTTTATTCAAGAATTGGATGCAAACCCCATAATTGAGAAATGTACATATTCAGAGATCTAGTTATGTGTGTTTCCAGTCCTCTCTGAGGTCAACAAATGAAACACACTTCTCATATCCGTCCCTTAAATGTCCACAAACCATTCCCACCTCATCACAAGTGGACCTTTTGTATCAAATCCCCATTATGGGGATTTAGGAGTTCCTTTGTTCTCTCTATGTGTCTCTTTCTGCATGTCCAGTGGGAGAGAGTCTCCGTCAGGAATTTACGATCTGCGATAACAGAACCTGGGTGTAGGAGAGAGAGAGTGAGGGGGATGCCACAATCTATACCCAGAAAGTGCCACGTCATGACAGCCTCATTGACCTGAGCTCATACAACTTGTTTTTGTATGGATTATTTTGACTGTAACATACACTCAGATGAAACATAGTGTGCTATTTATCACAGACTACTTTGTGTCAAAGTTTAACAAGGACTTTCTCCTCCTCACCAGTGTCACGATCAAAGAGATGATCAAGAACCTCACATACAGTATGTTTTTGGTCATTATGGTGCCACAGAATGAATTGTGAGCAAGGCCTCAAAAAAGCTTTATATACCAGAGCTGCGAGAAAGGTTCTATATATTATTAGTAGAGTCTGTCCCCCATGGTGGTTGCCATGGAAGCCAAGAAGGCAAGTGAGGTGTGTGTTCAAATAGACATGCATGTGGGAGTCTGGGAGAGGAAGTGTGTCCATCTGATGAATAGGCATGTGCCTGAACTCAATTTTATACAATAATTGTAGTCTCACCCATTAATTTCTAATGACCGGTCCTTTTTGGCCAGGAACACCACAGGTGTACAAAAGTTAATTGAAACACCCAAAATGTGATGAAAGTCATCCAAATGTATTTTGTGTGTTCAGATGCCCTGTTTGGACAAAGTCATGGAACTTTATGACAATCAGATAATATGAACTACATTTTTCAAAGAGAAAAATTGTAGGTCACTCTGATTGGACTGGAACACAGCAGGGGGGTTAAGGAGGGAGGAGAAGGTGGAGAAGAGTTTCCTAGGGTTAGAGGCAGAAGCTTGAAATGCTGAGTGCTAGAATGTGGCTTTAGCAGGAGATACGGAGGAAGAGAAGGTAGAAAGGAGGGAGTGGAAAGATGATAGGTCCTCCAGAAGTTTACTTTTCCTTCATTTTCATTCAGCTGCCCACAGATGCTCGCAATGAGTCACTCATCCAAGGAGCTATTGGGGAGGGCCGGGCTGGCCGGGAGGACAGGGGGACAGGGGGACAGGAGGACAGGGGGACAGGGCGAGTCCTAGAATGCGGAAAGGGAGGAGAGTAAGGTTGAAGAGGCAGAATCAGAATACCGAAGGGAGAAGGATTTAGCAGAGATGATAGAAGAGGAGAGAGTAGTGGGAGAGAGCGAAGGTTGAGATGGCGCATGACCATCTGGGTAGAGGCTGAGTGTCTAGGGTTGGAGGAGAGGGAGACAGAAAAGGAAACAAAGTAGTGATCAGAGACCTGGAGGGGGTTGCAGTGAGATTGGTAAGCAAACAGCCTGTAGTAAAGATGAGGTCAAGTGTATTGCCTGCTTTGTGAGTGGGAGGGGACTGGAAAAGAGTGAGTTCAAATGAGGCAAGGGTTGAAAAGAGAGAGTTGGAAAGATATGAATCGAAGGCAGAAGTCGGGAGGTTAAAATTGCCAAATACGAAGAGCTGTGAACCGTCGTCAGGAAATTAGCTTATCAAGGTGTCAAGATCATTTCGGAACTCTCTAAGGGCACCTTGTGGGCGATAGATGACAAAAATGTTCATCTTGAGTGGACAAGTGAGTGACAGCACGGAATTCAACTGAGGAGATGGACAGGTGAGTTGCTCTATGACACCCACAAGTGTCACAGGACTCGTCTGAAGGGAACCGGTACCAGTTAAAAAGGTCATTTGGAAGGACTTTGGAAAGGTTAACTGGTCCAAGGTCTGTTCTTCATGGAAGTTTACACCTGGATACATGATACTCGGGGCACAGCGGTCTCAGGCACTGTATCTCAGTGCTAGAGGCGTCACTTCAGATACCCTGGTTCGAATCCAAGCTGTATCACAACCGGTCGTGATTGGGAGTCCCATAGGGCGGTGCGCAATTGGCTCAGCGTCGTCCGGATTTTGTCGGTGTAGGCCGTCATTGTAAATAAGATTTTGTTCTTAACTGACTTGCCTAGTTAATAAAGGTTCAATAGAAAATGTAAATACTCTCCAATCCAGAGGTTGACTAGTATTCCTGGTAGACTGTTAACTCTCAGAGCGCTGCTGAACATAATTGTGTTTTTTGGGTCTGTTCAAAGGCACACAGGTGCACTTGCACACACACACACACACACACACACACACACACACACACACACACACACACACACACACATACACACCCTTGCACACACACACACACGTATGTGCACTCTTGTATATGAATATGTGTTCTCTCTTTCTCTTTGACACACACACACACAAACACACACACACTGAGTGCATGCTGCTATCCGTTAGCAGTGTCACCATCACTAAAGATCTCTTCAGTGTTTGTAGTGTCACTGCTTAGACACAATATGTAACAACTGGGTCATGTGGAAGGATATGAGTGTGAAGGTGAATGTCTGAGTGTGTACAGTACGTGTTTATGTCAGAGATAGTTGTGAAGGTGAATGTCTGAGTGTGTACAGTACATGTTTATGTCAGAGATAGTTGTGAAGGTGAATGTCTGAGTGTGTACAGTACGTGTTTATGTCAGAGATAGTTGTGAAGGTGAATGTCTGAGTGTGTACAGTACATGTTTATGTCAGAGATAGTTGTGAAGGTGAATGTCTGAGTGTGTACAGTACATGTTTATGTCAGAGATAGTTGTGAAGGTGAATGTCTGAGTGTGTACAGTACGTGTTTATGTCAGAGATAGTTGTGAATGTGAATGTCTGAGTGTGTACAGTACATGTTTATGTCAGAGATAGTTGTGAAGGTGAATGTCTGAGTGTGTACAGTACGTGTTTATGTCAGAGATAGTTGTGAAGGTGAATGTCTGTGTTTATGTGTACAGTACGTGTTTAGTACGTGTTTATGTCAGAGATAGTTGTGAAGGTGAATGTCTGAGTGTGTACAGTACGTGTTTATGTCAGAGATAGTTGTGAAGGTGAATGTCTGAGTGTGTACAGTACGTGTTTATGTCAGAGATAGTTGTGAAGGTGAATGTCTGAGTGTGTACAGTACGTGTTTATGTCAGAGATAGTTGTGAAGGTGAATGTCTGAGTGTGTACAGTGCGTGTTTATGTCAGAGATAGTTGTGAAGGTGAATGTCTGAGTGTGTACAGTACGTGTTTATGTCAGAGATAGTTGTGAAGGTGAATGTCTGAGTGTGTACAGTACGTGTTTATGTCAGAGATAGTTGTGAAGGTGAATGTCTGAGTGTGTACAGTACATGTTTATGTCAGAGATAGTTGTGAAGGTGAATGTCTGAGTGTGTACAGTACGTGTTTATGTCAGAGATAGTTGTGAAGGTGAATGTCTGAGTGTGTACAGTACATGTTTATGTCAGAGATAGTTGTGAAGGTGAATGTCTGAGTGTGTACAGTACGTGTTTATGTCAGAGATAGTTGTGAAGGTGAATGTCTGAGTGTGTACAGTACATGTTTATGTCAGAGATAGTTGTGAAGGTGAATGTCTGAGTGTGTACAGTACGTGTTTATGTCAGAGATAGTTGTGAAGGTGAATGTCTGAGTGTGTACAGTACGTGTTTATGTCAGAGATAGTTGTGAAGGTGAATGTCTGAGTGTGTACAGTACGTGTTTATGTCAGAGATAGTTGTGAAGGTGAATGTCTGAGTGTGTACAGTACGTGTTTATGTCAGAGATAGTTGTGAAGGTGTGTCTAGGAGTGTGTACGTGTGTATGTCTGACATGCTGACCAAACCGCACGCGCTCGTTGACCCACACCAGACGCTATCAGGACACTCAATTTGAAATTTCAAAACAAACTCTGAATCAATTATATCAATTTGGGGACAGATGAAAAACATTAAACATGTACACGCTTGCAACCTCGACGCGAGCGGTGTGGTACGCATGTGAGATTGTTAGGAAGGTCTGTGTGTCTATGAGTGTGTACGTGTGTATGTCTGAGACTGTGTGTCAATGAGTGAAAGTTCCCATGGCCTAGACTCTTGCGAATCGTTTTTTGCTGTTTTACCAAATAGCGTAACCTATGCGTACCTATCACATGTAGCTATAACATGTTGCTATGACATCTACCTGTAACATGTTATCCTCAGTCTTTAGTAATGTCCTAAAACATATACTTTTTGTGCAACAGACAGACACACACATTGCCTATCCATAGTTCAGCAGACAGTCACAGATAATCACTGATTATATGTCAACCAGCTGGGCTTGTTCCATGTAGCTATGACATGTAGCTAGGACATGTAGCTATTACATGTAGCTAGGACATGTAGCTATGACATGTAGCTATGACATGTAGCTATGACATGTAGCTATGACATGTAGCTATGACATGTAGCTATGACATGTAGCTATGACATGTAGCTATGACATGTAGCTATTACATGTAGCTAGGACATGTAGCTATGACATGTAGCTAGGACATGTAGCTATTACATGTAGCTATGATATGTAGCTATGACATGTAGCTATGACATATACCTGTAACATGTACTTATGTCATGTAGCTATGACATGTAGCTTTGACATGTAGCTATGACATCTACCTGTAACATGTAGCTATGACATTTACATGTAACATGTAGCTATGACATGTAGCTATGATGTACCTATAACATCTACCTGTAACATGTAGCTATGCCATGTAGCTATGACATCTACCTGTAATATGTAGCTATGACATCTACCTATAACATGTAGCTATGACATTTACATGTAACATGTAGCTATGACATGTAGCTATGATGTACCTATAACATCTACCTGTAACATGTAGCTATGCCATGTAGCTATGACATCTACCTGTAATATGTAGCTATGACATCTACCTATAACATGTAGCTATGATATGTAGCTATGACATCTCCCTATAACATGTAGCTATGCCATGTAGCTATGACATCTACCTGTAATATGTAGCTATGACATGTAGCCATAACATGTAGCTATGACATGCAGCTATAACATGTAGCTATGACATTTACATGTAACATGTAGCTATGCCATGTAGCTATGACATCTACCTGTAATATGTAGCTATGACATGTAGCTATGAAATGTAGCTATAACATGTAATGTCATGTAGCTATGACATGTAGCTATGACATGTAGCTATGACATCTACCTGTAACATGTACTGTCATGTAGCTATGACATGTAGCTATGACATGTAGCTATGATGTACCTATAACATTTACCTGTAACATGTAGCTATGCCATGTAGCTATGACATCTACCTGTAATATGTAGCTATGACATCTCCCCATGTAGCTATGCCATGTAGCTATGACATCTACCTGTAATATGTAGCTATGACATGTAGCCATAACATGTAGCTATGATATGTAGCTATGACATCTCCCTATAACATGTAGCTATGACATGTAGCTATGAAATGTAGCTATAACATGTGGCTATAACATGTAGCTATGACATCTACCTGTAACATGGAGCTATTACATGTAGCTATGACATGTAGCTATGACATGTAGCTATGACATCTACCTGTAATATGTAGCTATGACATGTAGCCATAACATGTAGCTATGACATTTACATGTAACATGTAGCTATGCCATGTAACTGTGACATCTACCTGTAACATGTAGCTATGACATCTACCTGTAACATGGAGCTATTACATGTAGCTATGACATGTAGCTATGACATGTAGCTATGGCATCTACCTGTACCATGTAGCTATGACATGTAGCCATTACAATATCTACATTTACATGTAACATGTAGCTATGCCATGTAGCTATGACATCTACCTGTAACATGTAGCTATGACATGTAGCTATGAAATGTAGCTATAACATGTAGCTATGACATGTAGCTATGACATGTAGCTATGAAATGTAGCTATAACATGTGGCTATAACATGTAGCTATGACATCTACCTGTAACATGGAGCTATTACATGTAGCTATGACATGTAGCTATGACATGTAGCTATGAAATGTAGCTATAACATGTGGCTATAACATGTAGCTATGACATCTACCTGTAACATGGAGCTATTACATGTAGCTATGACATGTAGCTATGACATGTAGCTATGGCATCTACCTGTACCATGTAGCTATGACATGTACCTATAATATCTACCTGTAACATGTAGCTATAACATTTAGCTATGACATGTAGCTATGACATATACCTGTAACATGTAGCCATGACATACTCCAAATTATGGGTCTCTAACATATACTTTTTGTGCAACAGACAGACACACACATTGCCTATCCATAGTTCAGCAGACAGTCACAGATAATCACTGATTATATGTCAACCAGCTGGGCTTGTGTGTGTGTGTGTGTCTGTCTGTCTGTCTGTCTGTCTGTCTGTCTGTCTGTCTGTCTGTCTGTTGTAATCAGTGTAATCTAAGTGTTATATGCCAGGGCTCAGATTATAATCTCTAGCAGGTGCCATGCCAGTGTTTACAGCGTAGTAACTGTCTGTCCCTTACCAGGTTACAGACTGATATCCTTTTGCCCCTGACCATGCCCTCAAAGCTGTTGGTCTACCAAATCTTTGGCCCTTCCACAGCAGGCGATTGACCTAGTACAGCTATGAAAGATAATTTAGAAGGAAGGTGGTTTCTTAAAATTGTGTCTCTACCTCTCTTTCCAACTAGGATCCAAACTGGAACTGTGAAGTGTATTCCGAATCGCAGGGTTCATGAGGGACAATAGAAGTTTGTCAGGAAAAAACTCCTTCATTAATAATAACTCCTTTTGAACAAGAACATGGCTTCCTGTTTGCCTTCTGTGTCTCTGTCTGTGTACGGTGGCAGCATTACCAACTGGTTTAATGTTGATTACATCTCAGCTGTGTTATAACAGAGGCAGTAAATTCTGTTTCAGCTGTACTTAATTAACGCCAAGTCCTGAGGGGGCTGACAGTTAGTTCAGTAAGTGTCAGGGCTAAGCATACATATTGCTCTAAAGAATCTCTTTGAATTCTCATAACAACTCTGTTATAACTGGCGCCACAGTCTGGCATTAGTTGACGTGCCAGAGACAAGGCAGAGCATAGTTTAGTGTCGATAGCTGTGTGTCAGACTGGTCATTAGTACAGTTAGAGTCACTTTCTAACAGCTCTTTGAAGACTTGTATCACTGTTATAAATAGTAAAACTGGTACAAGACATTTGTAGTAGAGCATGGTTGGCATGTCAATGTCTGTAAGGCTGGTCATTAGTTCAATTAGAAACTCTGAATGTTCCCATTGATCAACCTTAACATCACACTTTTCATTCGAGAATGTAAAACACATCACCCACAGAGAGCGAGGCAAACCACTATCTAATTCATCAGGAGAGAGAGGAGAGGCACAACATTGCCCAACAGGACAAGAGAGAGACAGAGAGAAGATTTCAAAAATGGGGGAGTGGAAGCTCATTTATTCCACATCTATACAATTTTACAACTATTTGGAGAAGAGACATAATAAGCACAAATGTTCTTGACTGGAACTAAGGGGCCTGGCCTGAACCATGAAAAACAGCCCCAGACCATTATTCCTCCTCCACCAAACTTTACAGTTGGCACTATGCATTTGGGCAGGTAGCGTTCTCCTGGCGTCCACCAAACCCTTATTCATTCGTTGTGCTGCTGGTGGTGAAGTGTGATTAATCACTCAAGAGAACGCATTTTCACTGCTTCAGAGTCCATTGACGGCGAGCTTTACACCACTCCAGCTGAAGCTTGGCATTGCGCATGGTAATCTTAGGCTTGTGTGCAGCTGCTCGGCCATGGAAACCCATTTCATGAAGCTCCCGATGAACAGTTGTTGTGCTGACGTTTCCAGAGCCAGTTTAGAACTTGGTCATGAGTGTTTCAAGTGAGGACAGACAAGTTTTATGCACTACGGGCTTCAGCACTGCACCTTCCAGTTCTGTGAGCTTGACTGGTCTACCAATTTGCTTCAGAGTCGTTGTTGCTCTTAGACGTTTCCAAATCACATTGGCTGCACTTACAGTCGACCAGGGCAGCTCTAGCAGGGCAGAACATGTATGAACTGACTTGTTGGAAAGGTGGCATCCTATGACAGTGCCAGGTTGAAGAGCTCTTCAGTAAGGCCATTCTACTGCTAATGTTTGTTTATGGAGATATGGAGATTGCATGTCTGTGTGCTCGATTTTTGTTGTACAACTGTCAGAAATGGGTGTGGCTGAAATAGCCGAATCCACTAATTTGAAGGGGTGTCCACATTAGAATATGTATATATAGCTGTATGTGACTGACCACCACAATTTGGTATTATGCAGCAAAAATTGAAATTGTGTTTTTTTTACGTTGGATAAAAGCAGAGACTCAGAGCTACAAAATGGTTTATCATCCACTGCAGTTGAGGAACAATGGGAAAGTAATTCTGCTTTGAAAGTTGATGAAATTGTAACTTCCTTTTGAGAAAATGTCCCTTGTATGTTTTGGCACACCTACTGGAGAGCTCTTCTTTGTCTACACCTATTCAACTTCGTCACACCTTAGCCCCTCCTATCTCTTTAAAACCCTCTCTAGGGTATGTGTGACGGTAGTGTCTCACCTCGTCAACAGCCAGTGAAACTGCAGGGCGTCAAATTCAAAACAACAGAAATCCCATAATTAAAACATACATGTATTTTACACCATTTTAAAGATACACTTGTTGTAAATCCAGCCACAGTGTCCGATTTCAAAAAAGCTTTACGACGAAAGCACACCAAACGATTATGTGAGGTCAGAGCCAAATCACAGCCATTTTTCCAGCCAAAGAGAGGCGTCACAAAAAGCACAAATAGAGATAAAACTAATCACTAACTTTTGATGATCTTCATCATAGGACTTCATGTTACACAAAACATGTATGTTTTGTTCGGTAAAGTTCATATTTAAATCCAAAAATCTGAGTTTACATTGGCGCGTTATGTTCAGTAGAGCCACATCAATTTACAGAAATAGTCATCATAAATGTTGATGAAAATACAAGTGTTATACATGGAATTTCAGAACCATTTCTCCTTAATGCAACCGCTGTGTCAAACATTAAAAAAAAAACGTAAAAAGCACACGATGCAATAATCTGAGTACGGCACTCAGATGACAAATCAACCCAAAGAGACATCCGCCATGTTGGAGTCAACAGAAGTCAAAAATAGCATTATAAATATTCACTTACCTTTGATGGTCTTCATCAGAATGCACTCCCAGGAATCCCATTTCCACAATAGATATTTGTTTTGTTCGATAATGTCCATAATTTATGTCCAAAATCCTCCTTGTTGTTTGCGCGTTCAGTACACAATCTAAACTCACAACGTGCGTGCAAGTCCAGCGGAAAGTACGGACGAAAAGTCCAAAAGGTCCCGTTACAGTCCGTAGAAACATGTGAAACTATGTATAGAATCAATCTTTAGGATGTTTTTAACATAAATCTTCAATAATGTTCCAACCGGAGAATTCCTTTGTCTGTAATGTCTGTAATGGAACGCGAGGTCACAAGCCTGTGGCTCTCTGCCAGACACCTGACTCATTCCCCTCTCATTCGGCCCCACTCCACAGTAGAAGCATCAAACAAGGTTCTAAAGAATGTTGACATCTAGTGTGAGCCTTAGGAATACAACATGACCCAATTTCCACTGTATCTTGGATAAGCAAAGAGTTGAAAACCTACAAACCTCAGATTTCCCACTTCCTGGTTGGATTTTTTCTCAGCTTTTTGCCTGCCATATGAGTTCTGTTATGCTCACAGACATCATTCAAACAGTTTTAGAAACTTCAGAGTGAGTGTCTTCTATCCAAATCTACTAATGATATGCATATCCTAGGATATGGTCCATAGTAGCAGGTTTCATCCCGACGTGAAAATACTGCCCCCTACCCCAAAGAAGTTAAGGATTCACTTGTGAGGCCATATGCTAAACAAAGCAAGTTAGGTAATGTAGTAAACAACTATAGATTAAGACTAAAAGTGGTGAAAGTAGTAGCGTCAGATAAAAATACACTTTATCTAGTCCTTGGAATATATCCTAATCTGACTTTGGTGCAGGTCATGTTGTTCTTGAAATTAATGTCTCTGGTAAACACACACTATATCAAATGAAATCTAAGTGTAATTGTCACATGCACATGATACAGAAATGTGTAAACGGTACAGGGAAATGGTTACTTGCATAAAATAAAAGGTGTCCAGATAAACATATTTTAGAATTATTAGATTCATTTTATGCCGACATAGTTGTCTAAATTGATGGGTCTAGTGAAATAAATGCTATAACCACTCCCTAGCCACATCTAGCTAATTGGATGGGTCACCATTGTCTAGACATGTACACATGTTCATGAAATGCGAAAGATGGCCGTAATCACCCCTTGACACACCTGTAATCACCCGAGACACACCTGATTAACTTGACTAGTCACCCCCAGACCCAACTGGCTAACTTGATGGGTCATGTAATCACCTGGCAAAGTGGAGTCTTTTGTTTAGACATGTAGCTAGCTCGCTAAACAAAGACCCATAATCCCAACCCATGCATGAATTGCTGTAGTATTAAACTGCAGGTACCTAAAGCTAACCAACTAGGTTCAACGTTAGCTAGCTCGCTAACATTAGGCTATAACTAGCAATGCAAATGGGTTTCAGAGTTACAAATACATACATTTGGCAGGAGATTAGGAAGTGCAGCTCAGTTTCCACCTCATTTTGTGGGCAGTGTGCACATAGTCTGTCTTCTTTTGAGAGCCTGGTCTGCCTACTGTGGCCTTTCTCAATAGCAAGGCTATGCTCACAGAATCTGTACATAGTCAAAGCTTTCCTTAAATTTGGTTCAGTCACCGCGGTCAGGTATTCTGCCACTGTGTTCTCTACTGGGCCAAATAGCATTCTAGTTTGCTCAGTTTTTTTGTTAATTCTTTCCAATGTCTCATGTAATTATCGTATTGTTTTCACATGATTTGCTTGGGTCTAATTGTGTTGCTGTCCTGGTGCTCTGTGGTGTCTGTTTGTGTTTGTGAACAGAGCCCCAGGACCAGCTTGCTTAGGGGACTCTTCTCCAGGTACATCTCTCTGTAGGTGATGGCTTTATTATGTAAGGTTTGGGATTTGCTTCCTTTTAGGTGGTTATAGAATTTAGCTGCTCTTTTCTGGATCTGAATACTTAGCGGGTATCGGCCTAATTCTGCTCAGCATGCATTATTATTAGTATTGGATATTTTTGGATGTTTGTCTCATGTTGTGAATTATTGGTTGGTGAGCGGACCCCAGACCTCACAAACATAAAGGGCAATGGGTTCTATAACTGATTCAAGTATATTTAGCCAGATCCTAATTGGTGTGTCAAATTTAATGTTCTTTTTGATGGTCCTTCTGTAGCTCAGTTGGTAGAGCATGGCGCTTGTAACGCCAGGGTAGTGGGTTCGATTCCCGGGACCACCCATACGTAGAATGTATGCACACATGACTGTAAGTCGCTTTGGATAAAAGCGTCTGCTAAATGGCATGTATTATTATTATATTATGGCATAGAATGCCCTTCTTGTCTTGTCTCTCAGATCGTTCACAGCTTTGTGGAAGTTACCTGTGGCGCTGATGTTTCGGCCAAATTACTGTATGTATGTTTTTTTGTGTGCTCTAGGGCAATGGTGTCTAGATGGAATTTGTATTTGTGGTCCTTGTGACTGGACCTTTTTTGGAACACCATTATTTTGGTCTTACTGAGATTTACTGTCAGATCCCAGGTCTGGCAGAATATGTGCAGAAGATCTAGGTGCTGCTGTAGGCCCTTGGTTGGTGACAGAATCACCAGATCATCAGCAAACAGTAGACATTTGAGTTCAGATTCTAGTAGGGTGAGGCCAGGTACTGCAGACTGTTCTAGTTCCCTTGCCAAGTCGTTCATATATATAATGAAGAGGGTGGGGCTTAAGCTGCATCCATGTCTCACTCCACGGCCCTGTGGAAAGAAAGGTGTGTTTTTTTGCCAATTTTAACCCTCTCTCTCTCTCTCTCTCTCTCTCTCTCTCTCTCTCTCTCTCTCTCTCTCTCTCTCTCTCTCTCTCTCTCTCTCTGTTTCCCTCACTGTGTGTGTCCCATGTTTCCCCCATCTTCAGGGAAGCTGGTGCTGAGAACTGGGACACAGAGGGCTGCCAAACGCTCGCTTCTGCCGCTGTCCACACCAAATGCCTTTGCAGCAGGATCTCCACCTATGCCATACTAGCGCAGCAAGCTAAAGACCCGGTGAGTCACATTTCCCACTGCTCTATAACACTGAGGTTACCGAGGTAACACTAACTGGAGCCAACAAGCTAATGTGTTGGTGTGTTGTGTGGAAATTTACAAGCTAGAGATATAGGGTAGAGATTGTTGTTACTTTAATTTAAACAGTCCACTTGGTCAGGGAAATGGGAGAAATTCACTGGTTGTCCTTGAAGTTTGAGATAGGAGACAAGTGGCTGTATGAGATACAGCTGAGATATAGCTACAGTTGATGTCGGAAGTTTACATACACGTTAGCCAGATACATTTAAACTCAGTGTTTCACAATTCCTGACATTAAATCCTAGTAAAAATTTCCTGTCTTAGGTTAGTTAGGATCACCACTTTATTTTAAGAATGTGAAATGTCAGAGTAACAGTAGAGAGAATTATTTATTTCAGCTTTTATTTCTTTCATCACATTCCCAGTGGGTCAGAAGTTGACATACACTCAATTAGTATTCGCTAGCATTGCCTTTAAATTGTTTAACTCGGGTCAAACGTTTCAGGTAGCCATCCACAAGCTTCCCACAATAAGGTGGGTGAATTTTGCCCCCCCCCTGACATAGCTGATGTAATTGAGTCAGCTTTGTAGGCCTCGCACATCCTTTTTCAGTTCTGCCCACACATTTTCTGTAGGATTGAGGTCAGGGCTTTGTGATGGCCACTCCAATACCTGGACTTTGTTGTTCTTAAGCCATTTTGCCACAACTTTGGAAGTGTGCTTGTGGTCATTGTCCATTTGGAAGAACCATTTGCGACCAAGCTTAAACTTCCTGACTGATGTCTTGAGATGTTACTTCAATAAATCGACATAATTGTCCTGCCTCATGACGCCATCCATTTTGTGAAGTGCACCAGTCCCTCCTGCAGCAAAGCACCCCCACAACATGATGCTGCCACCCCCGTGCTTCACGGTTGGGATGGTGTTCTTCGGCATGCAAGCCTCCCCCTTTTTCCTCCAAATATAACAATGGTCATTATGGCCAAACAGTTCTATTTTTTCTTTCATCAGACCAGAGGACATTTCTCCAAAAAGTACGATCTTTGTCTCCATGTGCAGTTGCAAACCGTACTCTGACTTTTTTATGGTTGTTTTGAAGCGGTGGCTTCTTCCTTGCTAAGCGGCCTTTCAGGTTATGTTGATCTAGGACTCGTTTTACTGTGGACATAGATACTTTTGTACCTGTTTCCTCCAGCATCTTCACAAGGTTCTTTGCTGTTGTATTTGGAATGATTTGCACTTTTCACATCAAAGTACGTTCATCTCTAGGATACAGAATGCGTCTCCTTCCTGAGCGGTATGACGGCTGCGTGATCCCATGGTGTTATACTTGTGTACTATTGTTTGTACAGATGAACGTGGTACCTTCAGGCGTTTGGAAATTGCTCCCAAGGATGAACCAGACTTGTGGAGGTCCACAATTTTTTTTCTGAGGTCTTGGCAGATTTATTTTGATTTTCCTATGATGTCAAGCAAAGAGGCACTGAGTTTGAAGGTAGGTCTTGAAATACATCCACTGGTACACCTCCAATTGACTCAAATTATGTCAATTAGCCTATCAGAAGCTTCTAAAGCCATGACATCATTTTATGGAATTTTCCAAGCTGTTTAAAGGCACAGTCAATGTAGTGTATTTAATGTTCTGACCCACTGGAACTGTTAACTATTGTTGGAAAAATGACTTATGTGATGCACAAAGTAGATGTCCTAACCGACTTGCCAAAACTATAGTTTGTTAACAAGAAATTTGTGGAGTGGTTGAAAAACTAGTTTTAATGACTCCTAAGTGTATGTACATTATGATTTCAAATGTATGTACCAATAACTACAGACGTGAAATGTACAGCAGTCTTCTAAAATTGAATTTGGTACCACACTCAGCGTTTTAAGTAGATTTGTGTGAGGACAGACGCTGGGAGACGAGAAGCAAGTACAGGGAGTGAACATTTAATAAATAACCGACATAAAACAAACAAGGAGAGCATCTGGACAGCAGTAACATAATGACAATATTGCTGACACAAGAATGAATCCGAGGAACAGATAGATATAGGAGAGGCAATCAACAAAGTAATGGAGTCCAGATGAGTCCAAAGACGTGCTGGTGCGCGTAACGATGGTGACACAATGATGGGCAGACTGGCGCACTATAGCGCCAGGGAGGGAGAGCGGGAGCAGGGATGGACAGATTTGTCTCTACTCAACGAGTCAAACAACTGACGATGACTTGAGACTCAAGTTGATAGAAAATATAATAACTTGAGACTTGACTTGGACTTGGACCCTCATGACTCGGGACTCGACTTTGATTTGAGACTGATGACTTGAAATTATCTGGCCAGGTTTTTTAGCATTTTGTGGCACAGACAGAGTCTCCATGGATTACTCTCAACGCAGCCAGAGATTGGCTAGTGAAACGCACACTTGGCCCTCTGATTGGACCAGCAAACTTTCCATCAACACAGGTCGGGTGAGCTTGCGCAGCGGATCTCAAATTGGGGGTTGTGAGATGGTTGTGAGAAGGTTGTGGGAAGGTTTTGAGTGTGAACCTGAGTGAGATGTATTTTTTATTTTATATATATATATATACATATTTGAATAGATTTTATATAGACTAATATTTGTGCTTGCTCAATCTGGTCATTAACATAGGCCTATAACATAGCACCAAATTATTATTTAAAAACATCAAAATCTGTGCTTCAGAACCAAAAATGTGCAAGTCTTGACTGTTGACCAATGACCAGTCATCAGCATTGGCGTGCAAAGCGGGTGCACATAAGATTATTGACCAGAATGCACTTGCTTATCTTTTTCTCCTGTTTTGCATTGCGAAAATAGAGTAGTCTACATGAATATTATCCATATAAAATACAGTTTAGCAATCTGCCACTGACTCATCTTTGTCACAGCAATAGGCTACCTGGTGATTTCATCAAATATTAGATTAAAGGAGTAACTCTGGGAGGCATAAACCATTCTTCCTGACCTCAAGTTCAGCTGTCAAAGTCAGTAGCTATGCTTAATAATATCCATACAACATCACTGTCACGGCATTCAGAGGAAGAAGGTGAGGACCAAGGTACGTGTTCCTCATTTTATTAAATAGAACTGAACACTAAATACAAAGTAACAAAAGGCACAACCAAAACAGCTCCATCAGGTGCAAAACACACTCAACAGAAAATAACTACCCACACCACACAGGTGGGAAAAGGCTACCTAAGTATGGTTCTCAATCAGAGACAATGACAGACAGCTGTCCCTGATTGAGAACCATACCTGGCCAAAAACAAAGAAATACAAAAACATAGAAAAAAGAACATAGAATGCCCACCCTAGTCACACCTTGGCCTAACCTAAATAGAGAGTAAAAAGCCTCCCTATGGCCAGGACGTGACAACCACACCTTCACAGAAGTTTCTAAACTGTGTTAGGGTAATATCAAAAGTAAAACAAGTCATTGTTATGGGGAACATGTGAACATGTTATTATATTGTGGCATTAAATGAAGTTTAGCATCTTCTCCTCTGTTTTTTCCTTTTCATGGTTTGAGTAATTCAATTACATTGAGACAAGCACAACATTACAGCTGGAACTTCATTTGGCCAGGGAAAATGGCTAAACAGGGTTATATTGCAGCTATTAGCATCAAAGGTGATTGCCTCCCGTAGGCCTACCCAACAAATGACCGCAATAGCCTAGTTATATTTATTTTACAACAGGCCTACGTTTAACCTTTGACTAAATATGGAGCACAAAATTAAGCAGACAGAACTTAATTTAGCCAAAGAAAATGTCTCAACAAAAGGAAACAAAACATTTTTGCATAAGTTATTTAAAAAACTGATTTCTAAATAGACATAGAATAAAAATAGTAATTTACTATAATAATAATGACTAAACAAATTAATAATAAATGTGAAAATAAATAAAGGGTAGAACATTCTATTAAAATGACATGTTCTTCTCATCTTCGAGACAGGCTACATTTCGGCAGCATGCGTGTGCCCGTGTGCTTGTGCATGCGTGGGGGTCAAAAGCTTTAAAACATTTATTTTTGGGGGTTGCGGTTCAAAACGTTTGAGAACCACTGAGCTAACAAACAGATTGCTGATTTGCTGTAAAGCTATAGGATCAGCTATTTCGGTATGTCAATTTTCTTTTAATTAATAATTGAATTATGAAGCTTGCCTTTGGAATGTATTATTTCATAATCAAAATACATTGTAAACTAAATGATGAAAAGGGCTGTCTGATAGCCTCGATAAATAGACACACATTTATAGTTGAACAAGTCTTTGCAGGTATAGATTTTTTTTTAACTTGACTTGAGACTTGACTTGAAAAAACTTGTAACCTGACTTGACTTGCTCTTAGATTGCAGGACTTGGATTTGACTCGAGACTCGACCTGTTCAATTTTGAACTTGACTTGAGACTCGGACCTCGAATAATAATGGCATGCCTGCAAGTCCACAAAAAACTTTATTTGGGATTTTTTTTCCATTAGTTCACCGTTAAGACATTACCAAAATGATTTGCATGTCAGCAATCAAAACGCATCATCATGATAATGTGGCAAGTGACACTTCGCTTCTTGAAAATCCAATATCTTTAAAACGTGTGTGATGACATACAAAACTACAGCAGAACTGTATCAACAGTGGACTAATAAAAAAAAGATGTACAAAAAAAAAGATTTACTAAGGACTTTTCCTTTAAGTGAGATTGTTTGTTTAGATAGTACAAATAGAACTATGTGGATGCTGTCACACCTTGGTCTTAGTATTTTGTGTTTTCTTTAATTATTTGTTCAGGCCAGGGTGTGACATGGGTTTATTGTGTTGTCGTATTGGTGTCTAGCATAGGCTTGGCTGCCTGAGGCGGTTCTCAATCAGAGTCAGATGATTCTCGTTGTCTCTGATTGGGAACCATATTTAGGTAGCCTGGGTTTCACTGTGTATGGTGTGGGTGATTGTTCCTGTCTCTGTGTAGTGTTCACCAGAGGCTGTGATAGGTTTTCTCGTTCCGTTTGTTGTTTTGTATATTTATAGTTATTTCATGTATCGCTATTCTTCATTAAAGAACATGAGTAACCACCACGCTGCATTTTGGTCTGACTCTCCTTCAACAGATGAACGCTGTTACAGATGCTTGGTTCATTAGTTGATTAAGGGAGAACTTTGCTCTGCTTGGCTGGGCTCATCAGTAAACACAACACAGAGCTCATTAGCTAATTATCTAACCACTGTCTAGTCACTGTTCAGTTCAACCGTGGGGAGACCACAAGTAGCCTGCTAGTATAATGTTAAGGTGTTTAAAGAAAAAGTGCTTCCTCCTTTGATTAGCTCAAACATGGTTTATGAATGGGGACTTTGTTCAGTTCTCTACTGCTGTATATCGTCTTGGCTGGGCAAGAAAACATCTGTAATTATTAGAGACATTGGGAGACACTTTTCTTATACTATGAACTATGATGAGTAGGGTTCAGCTGTGTCTTAAAACCAGGAGGGATGGTAGCGTCCCACCTGGCCAACATCCGGTGAAATTGCAGAGCACCAAATTCAGAATACAGAAATCCTCATAATAAACATTCATAAAATATACAAGTGTTATACATCAGGCTTAAAGATTAACTTCTTGTTAATCCACCCGCTGTCTCAGATTTCAAAAAGGCTTTACGGGGAAAGCATACCATGCGATTATCTGAGGATAGCGCCCCGCTTACAAAAGCATACAAACATTTTCCAGCCAAGTAGAGGAGTCGCAAAAGTCCGAAATAGCGATGAAATTAATCACTTACCTTTGATGATCTTTCATAACAAGACTCCCTGTTGCACAATAAATGTTAGTTTTGTTCGATAAAGTCCCTCTTTATGTCCCAAAAACTTTTGTTGGAGCGTTTTGTTCAGTAATCCACTGACTCCAGGGCGGTCAAAACATGCAGACGAATACATCCTACTAGTTCCGGTAAAGTTCGTCAAAACATGTCAAATGATGATTATAATTCATCCTCAGGTTGTCAATTATCTAAATAATCAATCATATTTCAACCGGACAATAGCGTTTTCAATAGAAAGGAGAAACAACGAATTGCGCGCTATCGGTCATGCGCACAAAGCAGCTCTACATTCTTCCCCTTTCCTCTGACCAAAAGGTATTTTTACTTGTCGTTTTTCAAAATACAAACGTAAAAGCATGTCTAAAGAATGCTGACATCTAGTGGAAGCCATAGGAACTGCAATCTGGGCACTAACCCATAACATAGTCATTAGGCATTCAATGGAAAACAACTAACATAAAAAAATTCCCACTTCCTGGATGGATTTTCGTCGGGTTTTCACCTGCCATATCAGATCTGTTGTACTCGCATATCCTAGCTTCTGGGCCTGAGTAACAGGCAGTTTACTTTGGGCACGTGTGTCATCCAAACGTCAAAATACGCAAGAGACGTTAAAGCCAGCTTGTGTGGTTACTGGCCCAATGCCCTAACCACCTAACCACACACACACACACACACACACACACACACACACACACACACACACACACACACACACACACACACACACACACACACACACACACACAC